>NW_026777514.1:0-291000 GCF_028023285.1 Balaenoptera ricei
TGGATAGGTTTAATAACTACCCTAACCCTAACGCGTACCCTAACCCTAACACCTACCCTAACCCTAACACGTACCCTAATCCTAACCCGTACCCTAAACCGAGCCCTAACCCTAACACTAACCCTAAACCTAACCCTAACCCATACCCTACGCCGTACCCGAACCCCTCCCGAACCCGTACCCTAAGCCGTACCCTAAGCCTAACCCTAAGCCTAACCCTAACCCTAGGCTACCCTTGACTGCTTCTGCCTCCAATAGATTTCCTAAGCACTAGTGTTTGAAGCAACAGCTTAAAAAGAGAATCCTAATGTGATTTCTTTATAATGGGTGTGTTCCTTATCTTATCCTAGTGTCTAAACTCTTCTCCATGTCTGGACCCCCAAATAATATTCCTTTATGTGCTAAGGGGTATCTAGAGAGTGGGATAGGTTTAATAACTACCCTAACCCTAATGCGTACCCTAACCCTAACCCCTACCCTAACCCTAACACGTACCCTAATCCTAACCCGTACCCTGAACCGAGTCCTAACCCTAACACTAACCCTAACCCTAACCCTAACCCATACCCTACGCCGTACCCGAACCCCTCCCCGAACCCGTACCCTAAGCCGTACCCTAAGCCTAACCCTAAGCCTAACCCTAACCCTAGGCTACCCTTGACTGCTTCTGCCTCCAATAGATTTCCTAAGCACTAGTGTTTGAAGGAACAGCTTAAAAAGAGAATCCTAATGTGATTTCTTTATAATGGGTGTGTTCCTTATCTTATCCTAGTGTCTAAACTCTTCTCCATGGCTGGACCCCCAAATAATATTCCTTTACGTGCTAAGGGGTATCTAGAGAGTGGGATAGGTTTAATAACTACCCTAACCCTAACGCGTACCCTAACCCTAACCCCTACCCTAACCCTAACACGTACCCTAATCCTAACCCGTACCCTAAACCGAGCCCTAACCCTAACACTAACCCTAACCCTAACCCTAACCCATACCCTACGCCGTACCCGAACCCCTCCCCGATCCCCTACCCTAAGCCGTACCCTAACCCTAACCCTAAGCCTAACCCTAACCCTAGGCTACCCTTGACTGCTTCTGCCTCCAATAGATTTCCTAAGCACTAGTGTTTTAAGGAACAGCTTAAAAAGAGAATCCTAATGTGATTTCTTTATAATGGGTGTGTTCCTTATCTTATCCTAGTGTCTAAACTCTTCTCCATGGCTGGACCCCCAAATAATATTCCTTTACGTGCTAAGGGGTATCTAGAGAGTGGGATAGGTTTAATAACTACCCTAACCCTAACGCGTACCCTAACCCTAACCCCTACCCTAACCCTAACACGTACCCTAATCCTAACCCGTACCCTAAACCGATCCCTAACCCTAACACTAACCCTAACCCATACCCTACGCCGTACCCGAACCCCTCCCCGATCCCCTAACCTAAGCCGTACCCTAACCCTAACCCTAAGCCTAACCCTAACCCTAGGCTACCCTTGACTGCTTCTGCCTCCAATAGATTTCCTAAGCACTAGTGTTTGAAGGAACAGCTTAAAAAGAGAATCCTAATGTGATTTCTTTATAATGGGTGTGTTCCTTATCTTATCCTAGTGTCTAAACTCTTCTCCATGGCTGGACCCCCAAATAATATTCCTTTACGTGCTAAGGGGTATCTAGAGAGTGGGATAGGTTTAATAACTACCCTAACCCTAACGCGTACCCTAACCCTAACACCTACCCTAACCCTAACACGTACCCTAATCCTAACCCGTACCCTAAACCGAGCCCTAACCCTAACACTAACCCTAAACCTAACCCTAACCCATACCCTACGCCGTACCCGAACCCCTCCCCGAACCCGTACCCTAAGCCGTACCCTAAGCCTAACCCTAAGCCTAACACTAACCCTAGGCTACCCTTGACTGCTTCTGCCTCCAATAGATTTCCTAAGCACTAGTGTTTGAAGGAACAGCTTAAAAAGAGAATCCTAATGTGATTTCTTTATAATGGGTGTGTTCCTTATCTTATCCAAGTGTCTAAACTCTTCTCCATGGCTGGACCCCCAAATAATATTCCTTTACGTGCTAAGGGGTATCTAGAGAGTGGGATAGGTTTAATAACTACCCTAACCCTAACGCGTATCCTAACCCTAACCCCTACCCTAACCCTAACACATACCCTAATCCTAACCCGTAACCTGAACCGAGTCCTAACCCTAACACTAACCCTAACCCTAACCCTAACCCATACCCTACGCCGTACCCGAACCCCTCCCCGAACCCGTACCCTAAGCCGTACCCTAAGCCTAACCCTAAGCCTAACCCTAACCCTAGGCTACCCTTGACTGCTTCTGCCTCCAATAGATTTCCTAAGCACTAGTGTTTGAAGGAACAGCTTAAAAAGAGAATCCTAATGTGATTTCTTTATAATGGGTGTGTTCCTTATCTTATCCTAGTGTCTAAACTCTTCTCCATGGCTGGACCCCCAAATAATATTCCTTTACGTGCTACGGGGTATCTAGAGAGTGGGATAGGTTTAATAACTACCCTAACCCTAACGCGTACCCTAACCCTAACCCCTACCCTAACCCTAACACGTACCCTAATCCTAACCCGTACCCTAAACCGATCCCTAACCCTAACACTAACCCTAACCCATACCCTACGCCGTACCCGAACCCCTCCCCGAACCCGTACCCTAAGCCGTACCCTAAGCCTAACCCTAAGCCTAACCCTAACCCTAGGCTACCATTGACTGCTTCTGCCTCCAATAGATTTCCTAAGCACTAGTGTTTGAAGGAACAGCTTAAAAGAGAATCCTAATGTGATTTCTTTATAATGGGTGTGTTCCTTATCTTATCCTAGTGTCTAAACTCTTCTCCATGGCTGGACCCCCAAATAATATTCCTTTACGTGCTATGGGGTATCTAGAGAGTGGGATAGGTTTAATAACTACCCTAACCCTAACGCGTACCCTAACCCTAACACCTACCCTAACCCTAACACGTACCCTAATCCTAACCCGTACCCTAAACCGAGCCCTAACCCTAACACTAACCCTAAACCTAACCCTAACCCATACCCTACGCCGTACCGGAACCCCTCCCCGAACCCGTACCCTAAGCCGTACCTTAAGTCTAACCCTAAGCCTAACCCTAACCCTAGGCTACCCTTGACTGCTTCTGCCTCCAATAGATTTCCTAAGCACTAGTGTTTGAAGGAACAGCTTAAAAAGAGAATCCTAATGTGATTTCTTTATAATGGGTGTGTTCCTTATCTTATCCTAGTGTCTAAACTCTTCTCCATGGCTGTACCCCCAAATAATATTCCTTTACGTGCTAAGGGGTATCTAGAGAGTGGGATAGGTTTAATAACTACCCTAACCCTAACGCGTATCCTAACCCTAACCGCTACCCTAACCCTAACACATACCCTAATCCTAACCCGTAACCTGAACCGAGCCCTAACCCTAACACTAACCCTAACCCTAACCCTAACCCATACCCTACGCCGTACCCGAACCCCTCCCCGAACCCGTACCCTAAGCCGTACCCTAAGCCTAACCCTAAGCCTAACCCTAACCCTAGGCTACCCTTGACTGCTTCTGCCTCCAATAGATTTCCTAAGCACTAGTGTTTGAAGCAACACCTTAAAAAGAGAATCCTAATGTGATTTCTTTATAATGGGTGTGTTCCTTATCTTATCCTAGTGTCTAAACTCTTCTCCATGGCTGGACCCCCAAATAATATTCCTTTACGTGCTAAGGGGTATCTAGAGAGTGGGATAGGTTTAATAACTACCCTAACCCTAACGCGTACCCTAACCCTAACCCCTACCCTAACCCTAACACGTACCCTAATCCTAACCCGTACCCTAAACCGAGCCCTAACCCTAACACTAACCCTAACCCTAACCCTAACCCATACCCTACGCCATACCCGAACCCCTCCCCGATCCCCTACCCTAAGCCGTACCCTAACCCTAACCCTAAGCCTAACCCTAACCCTAGGCTACCCTTGACTGCTTCTGCCTCCAATAGATTTCCTAAGCACTAGTGTTTGAAGGAACAGCTTAAAAAGAGAATCCTAATGTGATTTCTTTATAATGGGTGTGTTCCTTATCTTATCCTAGTGTCTAAACTCTTCTCCATGGCTGGACCCCCAAATAATATTCCTTTACGTGCTAAGGGGTATCTAGAGAGTGGGATAGGTTTAATAACTACCCTTACCCTAACGCGTACCCTAACCCTAACCCCTACCCTAACCCTAACACGTACCCTAATCCTAACCCGTACCCTAAACCGATCCCTAACCCTAACACTAACCCTAACCCATACCCTACGCCGTACCCGAACCCCTCCCCGAACCCGTACCCTAAGCCGTACCCTAAGCCTAACCCTAAGCCTAACCCTAACCCTAGGCTACCATTGACTGCTTCTGCCTCCAATAGATTTCCTAAGCACTAGTGTTTGAAGGAACAGCTTAAAAAGAGAATCCTAATGTGATTTCTTTATAATGGGTGTGTTCCTTATCTTATCCTAGTGTCTAAACTCTTCTCCATGGCTGGACCCCAAATAATATTCCTTTACGTGCTAAGGGGTATCTAGAGAGTGGGATAGGTTTAATAACTACCCTAACCCTAACGCGTACCTAACCCTAACCCCTACCCTAACCCTAACACGTACCCTAATCCTAACCCGTACCCTAAACCGAGCCCTAACCCTAACACTAACCCTAAACCTAACCCTAACCCATACCCTACGCCGTACCGGAACCCTCCCCGAACCCGTACCCTAAGCCGTACCCTAAGCCTAACCCTAAGCCTAACCCTAACCCTAGGCTACCCTTGACTGCTTCTGCCTCCAATAGATTTCCTAAGCACTAGTGTTTGAAGGAACAGCTTAAAAAGAGAATCCTAATGTGATTTCTTATAATGGGTGTGTTCCTTATCTTATCGTAGTGTCTAAACTCTTCTCCATGGCTGGACCCCCAAATAATATTCCTTTACGTGCTAAGGGGTATCTAGAGAGTGGGATAGGTTTAATAACTACCCTAACCCTAACGCGTACCCTAACCCTAACACCTACCCTAACCCTAACACGTACCCTAATCCTAACCCGTACCCTAAACCGAGCCCTAACCCTAACACGAACCCTAACCCTAACCCTAACCATACCCTACGCCGTACCCGAACCCCTCCCGAACCCGTACCCTAAGCCGTACCCTAAGCCTAACCCTAAGCCTAACCCTAACCCTAGGCTACCCTTGACTGCTTCTGCCTCCAATAGATTTCCTAAGCACTAGTGTTTGAAGGAACAGCTTAAAAAGGAATCCTAATGTGATTTCTTTATAATGGGTGTGTTCCTTATCTTATCCTAGTGTCTAAACTCTTCTCCATGGCTGACCCCCAAATAATATTCCTTTTACGTGCTAAGGGGTATCTAGAGAGTGGGATAGGTTTAATAACTACCCATAACCCTAACGCGTACCCTAACCCTAACCCCTACCCTAACCCTAACACGTACCCTAATCCTAACCCGTACCCTAAACGAGCCCTAACCCTAACACTAACCCTAACCCTAACCCTAACCCATACCCTACGCCGTACCCGAACCCCTCCCCGATCCCCTACCCTAAGCCGTACCCTAACCCTAACCCTAAGCCTAACCCTAACCCTAGGCTACCCTTGACTGCTTCTGCCTCCAATAGATTTCCTAAGCACTAGTGTTTGAAGGAACAGCTTAAAAGAGAATCCTAATGTGATTTCTTTATAATGGGTGTGTTCCTTATCTTATCCTAGTGTCTAAACTCTTCTCCATGGCTGGACCCCCAAATAATATTCCTTTACGTGCTAAGGGGTATCTAGAGAGTGGGATAGGTTTAATAACTACCCTAACCCTAACGCGTACCCTAACCCTAACCCCTACCCTAACCCTAACACGTACCCTAATCCTAACCCGTACCCTAAACCGATCCCTAACCCTAACACTAACCCTAACCCATACCCTACGCCGTACCCGAACCCCTCCCCGAACCCGTACCCTAAGCCGTACCCTAAGCCTAACCCTAAGCCTAACCCTAACCCTAGGCTACCATTGACTGCTTCTGCCTCCAATAGATTTCCTAGCACTAGTGTTTGAAGGAACAGCTTAAAAAGAGAATCCTAATGTGATTTCTTTATAATGGGTGTGTTCCTTATCTTATCCTAGTGTCTAAACTCTTCTCCATGGCTGGACCCCCAAATAATATTCCTTTACGTGCTAAGGGGTATCTAGAGAGTGGGATAGGTTTAATAACTACCCTAACCCTAACGCTGTACCCTAACCCTAACCCCTACCCTAACCCTAACACGTACCCTAATCCTAACCCGTACCCTAAACCGAGCCCTAACCCTAACACTAACCCTAAACCTAACCCTAACCCATACCCTACCGCCGTACCGGAACCCCTCCCCCGAACCCGTACCTAAGCCGTACCCTAAGCCTAACCCTAAGCCTAACCCTAACCCTAGGCTACCCTTGACTGCTTCTGCCTCCAATAGATTTCCTAAGCACTAGTGTTTGAAGGAACAGCTTAAAAAGAGAATCCTAATGTGATTTCTTTATAATGGGTGTGTTCCTTATCTTATCGTAGTGTCTAAACTCTTCTCCATGGCTGGACCCCCAAATAATATTCCTTTACGTGCTAAGGGGTATCTAGAGAGTGGGATAGGTTTAATAACTACCCTAACCCTAACGCGTACCCTAACCCTAACACCTACCCTAACCCTAACACGTACCCTAATCCTAACCCGTACCCTAAACCGAGCCCTAACCCTAACACGAACCCTAACCCTAACCCTAACCCATACCCTACGCCGTACCCGAACCCCTCCCCGAACCCGTACCCTAAGCCGTACCCAAAGCCTAACCCTAAGCCTAACCCTAACCCTAGGCTACCCTTGACTGCTTCTGCCTCCAATAGATTTCCTAAGCACTAGTGTTTGAAGGAACAGCTTAAAAAGAGAATCCTAATGTGATTTCTTTATAATGGGTGTGTTCCTTATCTTATCCTAGTGTCTAAACTCTTCTCCATGGCTGGACCCCCAAATAATATTCCTTTACGTGCTAAGGGGTATCTAGAGAGTGGGATAGGTTTAATAACTACCCTAACCCTAACGCGTACCCTAACCCTAACCCCTACCCTAACCCTAACACGTACCCTGATCCTAACCCGTACCCTAAACCGAGCCCTAACCCTAACACTAACCCTAACCCTAACCCTAACCCATACCCTACGCCGTACCCGAACCCCTCCCCGATCCCCTACCCTAAGCCGTACCCTAACCCTAACCCTAAGCCTAACCCTAACCCTAGGCTACCCTTGACTGCTTCTGCCTCCAATAGATTTCCTAAGCACTAGTGTTTGAAGGAACAGCTTAAAAAGAGAATCCTAATGTGATTTCTTTATAATGGGTGTGTTCCTTATCTTATCCTAGTGTCTAAACTCTTCTCCATGGCTGGACCCCCAAATAATATTCCTTTACGTGCTAAGGGGTATCTAGAGAGTGGGATAGGTTTAATAACTACCCTAACCCTAACGCGTACCCTAACCCTAACCCCTACCCTAACCCTAACACGTACCCTAATCCTAACCCGTACCCTAAACCGATCCCTAACCCTAACACTAACCCTAACCCATACCCTACGCCGTAACCGAACCCCTCCCCGAACCCGTACCCTAAGCCGTACCCTAAGCCTAACCCTAAGCCTAAACCTAACCCTAGGCTACCATTGACTGCTTCTGCCTCCAATAGATTTCCTAAGCACTAGTGTTTGAAGGAACAGCTTAAAAAGAGAATCCTAATGTGATTTCTTTATAATGGGTGTGTTCCTTATCTTATCCTAGTGTCTAAACTCTTCTCCATGGCTGGACCCCCAAATAATATTCCTTTACGTGCTATGGGGTATCTAGAGAGTGGGATAGGTTTAATAACTACCCTAACCCTAACGCGTACCCTAACCCTAACACCTACCCTAACCCTAACACGTACCCTAATCCTAACCCGTACCCTAAACCGAGCCCTAACCCTAACACTAACCCTAAACCTAACCCTAACCCATACCCTACGCCGTACCCGAACCCCTCCCCGAACCCGTACCCTAAGCCGTACCCTAAGCCTAACCCTAAGCCTAACCCTAACCCTAGGCTACCCTTGACTGCTTCTGCCTCCAATAGATTTCCTAAGCACTAGTGTTTGAAGGAACAGCTTAAAAAGAGAAACCTAATGTGATTTCTTTATAATGGGTGTGTTCCTTATCTTATCCTAGTGTCTAAACTCTTCTCCATGGCTGGACCCCCAAATAATATTCCTTTACGTGCTAAGGGGTATCTAGAGAGTGGGATAGGTTTAATAACTACCCTAACCCTAACGCGTATCCTAACCCTAACCCCTACCCTAACCCTAACACATACCCTAATCCTAACCCGTAACCTGAACCAAGCCCTAACCCTAACACTAACCCTAACCCTAACCCTAACCCATACCCTACGCCGTACCCGAACCCCTCCCCGAACCCGTACCCTAAGCCGTACCCTAAGCCTAACCCTAAGCCTAACCCTAACCCTAGGCTACCCTTGACTGCTTCTGCCTCCAATAGATTTCCTAAGCACTAGTGTTTGAAGGAACAGCTTAAAAAGAGAATCCTAATGTGATTTCTTTATAATGGGTGTGTTCCTTATCTTATCCTAGTGTCTAAACTCTTCTCCATGGCTGGACCCCCAAATAATATTCCTTTACGTGCTAAGGGGTATCTAGAGAGTGGGATAGGTTTAATAACTACCCTAACCCTAACACGTAACCTAACCCTAACCCCTACCCTAACCCTAACACGTACCCTAATCCTAACCCGTACCCTAAACCGAGCCCTAACCCTAACACTAACCCTAACCCTAACCCTAACCCATACCCTACGCCGTACCCGAACCCCTCCCCGAACCCGTACCCTAAGCCGTACCCTAAGCCTAACCCTAAGCCTAACCCTAACCCTAGGCTACCCTTGACTGCTTCTGCCTCCAATAGATTTCCTAAGCACTAGTGTTTGAAGGAACAGCTTAAAAAGAGAATCCTAATGTGATTTCTTTATAATGGGTGTGTTCCTTATCTTATCCTAGTGTCTAAACTCTTCTCCATGGCTGGACCCCCAAATAATATTCCTTTACGTGCTAAGGGGTATCTAGAGAGTGGGATAGGTTTAATAACTACCCTAACTCTAACGCGTACCCTAACCCTAACACCTACCCTAACCCTAACACGTACCCTAATCCTAACCCGTACCCTAAACCGAGCCCTAACCCTAACACGAACCCTAACACTAACCCTAACCCATACCCTACGCCGTACCCGAACCCCTCCCCGAACCCGTACCCTAAGCCGTACCCTAAGCCTAACCCTAAGCCTAACCCTAACCCTAGGCTACCCTTGACTGCTTCTGCCTCCAATAGATTTCCTAAGCACTAGTGTTTGAAGGAACAGCTTAAAAAGAGAATCCTAATGTGGTTTCTTTATAATGGGTGTGTTCCTTATCTTATCCTAGTGTCTAAACTCTTCTCCATGGCTGGACCCCCAAATAATATTCCTTTACGTGCTAAGGGGTATCTAGAGAGTGGGATAGGTTTAATAACTACCCTAACCCTAACGCGTACCCTAACCCTAACCCCTACCCTAACCCTAACACGTACCCTAATCCTAACCCGTACCCTAAACCGATCCCTAACCCTAACACTAACCCTAACCCTAACCCTAACCCATACCCTACGCCGTACCCGAACCCCTCCCCGATCCCCTACCCTAAGCCGTACCCTAAGCCTAACCCTAAGCCTAACCCTAACCCTAGGCTACCCTTGACTGCTTCTGCCTCCAATAGATTTCCTAAGCACTAGTGTTTGAAGGAACAGCTTAAAAAGAGAATCCTAATGTGATTTCTTTATAATGGGTGTGTTCCTTATCTTATCCTAGTGTCTAAACTCTTCTCCATGGCTGGACCCCCAAATAATATTCCTTTACGTGCTAAGGGGTATCTAGAGAGTGGGATAGGTTTAATAACTACCCTAACCCTAACGCGTACCCTAACCCTAACCCCTACCCTAACCCTAACACGTACCCTAATCCTAACCCGTACCCTAAACCGAGCCCTAACCCTAACACTAACCCTAACCCATACCCTACGCCGTACCCGAACCCCTCCCCGAACCCGTACCCTAAGCCGTACCCTAAGCCTAACCCTAAGCCTAACCCTAACCCTAGGCTACCATTGACTGCTTCTGCCTCCAATAGATTTCCTAAGCACTAGTGTTTGAAGGAACAGCTTAAAAAGAGAATCCTAATGTGATTTCTTTATAATGGGTGTGTTCCTTATCTTATCCTAGTGTCTAAACTCTTCTCCATGGCTGGACCCCCAAATAATATTCCTTTACGTGCTAAGGGGTATCTAGAGAGTGGGATAGGTTTAATAACTACCCTAACCCTAACGCGTACCCTAACCCTAACACCTACCCTAACCCTAACACGTACCCTAATCCTAACCCGTACCCTAAACCGAGCCCTAACCCTAACACTAACCCTAAACCTAACCCTAACCCATACCCTACACCGTACCCGAACCCCTCCCCGAACCCGTACCCTAAGCCGTACCCTAAGCCTAACCCTAAGCCTAACCCTAAACCTAGGCTACCCTTGACTGCTTCTGCCTCCAATAGATTTCCTAAGCACTAGTGTTTGAAGGAACAGCTTAAAAAGAGAATCCTAATGTGATTTCTTTATAATGGGTGTGTTCCTTATCTTATCCTAGTGTCTAAACTCTTCTCCATGGCTGGACCCCGAAATAATATTCCTTTACGTGCTAAGGGGTATCTAGAGAGTGGGATAGGTTTAATAACTACCCTAACCCTAACGCGTACCCTAACCCTAACACCTACCCTAACCCTAACACGTACCCTAATCCTAACCCGTACCCTAAACCGAGCCCTAACCCTAACACTAACCCTAAACCTAACCCTAACCCATACCCTACGCCGTACCCGAACCCCTCCCCGAACCCGTACCCTAAGCCGTACCCTAAGCCTAACCCTAAGCCTAACCCTAACCCTAGGCTACCCTTGACTGCTTCTGCCTCCAATAGATTTCCTAAGCACTAGTGTTTGAAGGAACAGCTTAAAAAGAGAATCCTAATGTGATTTCTTTATAATGGGTGTGTTCCTTATCTTATCCTAGTGTCTAAACTCTTCTCCATGGCTGGACCCCCAAATAATATTCCTTTACGTGCTAAGGGGTATCTAGAGAGTGGGATAGGTTTAATAACTACCCTAACCCTAACGCGTACCCTAACCCTAACCCCTACCCTAACCCTAACACGTACCCTAATCCTAACCCGTACCCTAAACCGAGCCCTAACCCTAACACTAACCCTAACCCTAACCCTAACCCATACCCTACGCCGTACCCGAACCCCTCCCCGATCCCCTACCCTAAGCCGTACCCTAACCCTAACCCTAAGCCTAACCCTAACCCTAGGCTACCCTTGACTGCTTCTGCCTCCAATAGATTTCCTAAGCACTAGTGTTTGAAGGAACAGCTTAAAAAGAGAATCCTAATGTGATTTCTTTATAATGGGTGTGTTCCTTATCTTATCCTAGTGTCTAAACTCTTCTCCATGGCTGGACCCCCAAATAATATTCCTTTACGTGCTAAGGGGTATCTAGAGAGTGGGATAGGTTTAATAACTACCCTAACCCTAACGCGTACCCTAACCCTAACCCCTACCCTAACCCTAACACGTACCCTAATCCTAACCCGTACCCTAAACCGATCCCTAACCCTAACACTAACCCTAACCCATACCCTACGCCGTACCCGAACCCCTCCCCGAACCCGTACCCTAAGCCGTACCCTAAGCCTAACCCTAAGCCTAACCCTAACCCTAGGCTACCATTGACTGCTTCTGCCTCCAATAGATTTCCTAAGCACTAGTGTTTGAAGGAACAGCTTAAAAGAGAATCCTAATGTGATTTCTTTATAATGGGTGTGTTCCTTATCTTATCCTAGTGTCTAAACTCTTCTCCATGGCTGGACCCCCAAATAATATTCCTTTACGTGCTAAGGGGTATCTAGAGAGTGGGATAGGTTTAATAACTACCCTAACCCTAACGCGTACCCTAACCCTAACCCCTACCCTAACCCTAACACGTACCCTAATCCTAACCCGTACCCTAAACCGAGCCCTAACCCTAACACTAACCCTAAACCTAACCCTAACCCATACCCTACGCCGTACCGGAACCCCTCCCCGAACCCGTACCCTAAGCCGTACCCTAAGCCTAACCCTAAGCCTAACCCTAACCCTAGGCTACCCTTGACTGCTTCTGCCTCCAATAGATTTCCTAAGCACTAGTGTTTGAAGGAACAGCTTAAAAAGAGAATCCTAATGTGATTTCTTTATAATGGGTGTGTTCCTTATCTTATCGTAGTGTCTAAACTCTTCTCCATGGCTGGACCCCCAAATAATATTCCTTTACGTGCTAAGGGGTATCTAGAGAGTGGGATAGGTTTAATAACTACCCTAACCCTAACGCGTACCCTAACCCTAACACCTACCCTAACCCTAACACGTACCCTAATCCTAACCCGTACCCTAAACCGAGCCCTAACCCTAACACGAACCCTAACCCTAACCCTAACCCATACCCTACGCCGTACCCGAACCCCTCCCCGAACCCGTACCCTAAGCCGTACCCTAAGCCTAACCCTAAGCCTAACCCTAACCCTAGGCTACCCTTGACTGCTTCTGCCTCCAATAGATTTCCTAAGCACTAGTGTTTGAAGGAACAGCTTAAAAAGAGAATCCTAATGTGATTTCTTTATAATGGGTGTGTTCCTTATCTTATCCTAGTGTCTAAACTCTTCTCCATGGCTGGACCCCCAAATAATATTCCTTTACGTGCTAAGGGGTATCTAGAGAGTGGGATAGGTTTAATAACTACCCTAACCCTAACGCGTACCCTAACCCTAACCCCTACCCTAACCCTAACACGTACCCTGATCCTAACCCGTACCCTAAACCGAGCCCTAACCCTAACACTAACCCTAACCCTAACCCTAACCCATACCCTACGCCGTACCCGAACCCCTCCCCGATCCCCTACCCTAAGCCGTACCCTAACCCTAACCCTAAGCCTAACCCTAACCCTAGGCTACCCTTGACTGCTTCTGCCTCCAATAGATTTCCTAAGCACTAGTGTTTGAAGGAACAGCTTAAAAAGAGAATCCTAATGTGATTTCTTTATAATGGGTGTGTTCCTTATCTTATCCTAGTGTCTAAACTCTTCTCCATGGCTGGACCCCCAAATAATATTCCTTTACGTGCTAAGGGGTATCTAGAGAGTGGGATAGGTTTAATAACTACCCTAACCCTAACGCGTACCCTAACCCTAACCCCTACCCTAACCCTAACACGTACCCTAATCCTAACCCGTACCCTAAACCGATCCCTAACCCTAACACTAACCCTAACCCATACCCTACGCCGTAACCGAACCCCTCCCCGAACCCGTACCCTAAGCCGTACCCTAAGCCTAACCCTAAGCCTAAACCTAACCCTAGGCTACCATTGACTGCTTCTGCCTCCAATAGATTTCCTAAGCACTAGTGTTTGAAGGAACAGCTTAAAAAGAGAATCCTAATGTGATTTCTTTATAATGGGTGTGTTCCTTATCTTATCCTAGTGTCTAAACTCTTCTCCATGGCTGGACCCCCAAATAATATTCCTTTACGTGCTATGGGGTATCTAGAGAGTGGGATAGGTTTAATAACTACCCTAACCCTAACGCGTACCCTAACCCTAACACCTACCCTAACCCTAACACGTACCCTAATCCTAACCCGTACCCTAAACCGAGCCCTAACCCTAACACTAACCCTAAACCTAACCCTAACCCATACCCTACGCCGTACCCGAACCCCTCCCCGAACCCGTACCCTAAGCCGTACCCTAAGCCTAACCCTAAGCCTAACCCTAACCCTAGGCTACCCTTGACTGCTTCTGCCTCCAATAGATTTCCTAAGCACTAGTGTTTGAAGGAACAGCTTAAAAAGAGAAACCTAATGTGATTTCTTTATAATGGGTGTGTTCCTTATCTTATCCTAGTGTCTAAACTCTTCTCCATGGCTGGACCCCCAAATAATATTCCTTTACGTGCTAAGGGGTATCTAGAGAGTGGGATAGGTTTAATAACTACCCTAACCCTAACGCGTATCCTAACCCTAACCCCTACCCTAACCCTAACACATACCCTAATCCTAACCCGTAACCTGAACCAAGCCCTAACCCTAACACTAACCCTAACCCTAACCCTAACCCATACCCTACGCCGTACCCGAACCCCTCCCCGAACCCGTACCCTAAGCCGTACCCTAAGCCTAACCCTAAGCCTAACCCTAACCCTAGGCTACCCTTGACTGCTTCTGCCTCCAATAGATTTCCTAAGCACTAGTGTTTGAAGGAACAGCTTAAAAAGAGAATCCTAATGTGATTTCTTTATAATGGGTGTGTTCCTTATCTTATCCTAGTGTCTAAACTCTTCTCCATGGCTGGACCCCCAAATAATATTCCTTTACGTGCTAAGGGGTATCTAGAGAGTGGGATAGGTTTAATAACTACCCTAACCCTAACACGTAACCTAACCCTAACCCCTACCCTAACCCTAACACGTACCCTAATCCTAACCCGTACCCTAAACCGAGCCCTAACCCTAACACTAACCCTAACCCTAACCCTAACCCATACCCTACGCCGTACCCGAACCCCTCCCCGAACCCGTACCCTAAGCCGTACCCTAAGCCTAACCCTAAGCCTAACCCTAACCCTAGGCTACCCTTGACTGCTTCTGCCTCCAATAGATTTCCTAAGCACTAGTGTTTGAAGGAACAGCTTAAAAAGAGAATCCTAATGTGATTTCTTTATAATGGGTGTGTTCCTTATCTTATCCTAGTGTCTAAACTCTTCTCCATGGCTGGACCCCCAAATAATATTCCTTTACGTGCTAAGGGGTATCTAGAGAGTGGGATAGGTTTAATAACTACCCTAACTCTAACGCGTACCCTAACCCTAACACCTACCCTAACCCTAACACGTACCCTAATCCTAACCCGTACCCTAAACCGAGCCCTAACCCTAACACGAACCCTAACACTAACCCTAACCCATACCCTACGCCGTACCCGAACCCCTCCCCGAACCCGTACCCTAAGCCGTACCCTAAGCCTAACCCTAAGCCTAACCCTAACCCTAGGCTACCCTTGACTGCTTCTGCCTCCAATAGATTTCCTAAGCACTAGTGTTTGAAGGAACAGCTTAAAAAGAGAATCCTAATGTGGTTTCTTTATAATGGGTGTGTTCCTTATCTTATCCTAGTGTCTAAACTCTTCTCCATGGCTGGACCCCCAAATAATATTCCTTTACGTGCTAAGGGGTATCTAGAGAGTGGGATAGGTTTAATAACTACCCTAACCCTAACGCGTACCCTAACCCTAACCCCTACCCTAACCCTAACACGTACCCTAATCCTAACCCGTACCCTAAACCGAGCCCTAACCCTAACACTAACCCTAACCCTAACCCTAACCCATACCCTACGCCGTACCCGAACCCCTCCCCGATCCCCTACCCTAAGCCGTACCCTAAGCCTAACCCTAAGCCTAACCCTAACCCTAGGCTACCCTTGACTGCTTCTGCCTCCAATAGATTTCCTAAGCACTAGTGTTTGAAGGAACAGCTTAAAAAGAGAATCCTAATGTGATTTCTTTATAATGGGTGTGTTCCTTATCTTATCCTAGTGTCTAAACTCTTCTCCATGGCTGGACCCCCAAATAATATTCCTTTACGTGCTAAGGGGTATCTAGAGAGTGGGATAGGTTTAATAACTACCCTAACCCTAACGCGTACCCTAACCCTAACCCCTACCCTAACCCTAACACGTACCCTAATCCTAACCCGTACCCTAAACCGAGCCCTAACCCTAACACTAACCCTAACCCATACCCTACGCCGTACCCGAACCCCTCCCCGAACCCGTACCCTAAGCCGTACCCTAAGCCTAACCCTAAGCCTAACCCTAACCCTAGGCTACCATTGACTGCTTCTGCCTCCAATAGATTTCCTAAGCACTAGTGTTTGAAGGAACAGCTTAAAAAGAGAATCCTAATGTGATTTCTTTATAATGGGTGTGTTCCTTATCTTATCCTAGTGTCTAAACTCTTCTCCATGGCTGGACCCCCAAATAATATTCCTTTACGTGCTAAGGGGTATCTAGAGAGTGGGATAGGTTTAATAACTACCCTAACCCTAACGCGTACCCTAACCCTAACACCTACCCTAACCCTAACACGTACCCTAATCCTAACCCGTACCCTAAACCGAGCCCTAACCCTAACACTAACCCTAAACCTAACCCTAACCCATACCCTACACCGTACCCGAACCCCTCCCCGAACCCGTACCCTAAGCCGTACCCTAAGCCTAACCCTAAGCCTAACCCTAAACCTAGGCTACCCTTGACTGCTTCTGCCTCCAATAGATTTCCTAAGCACTAGTGTTTGAAGGAACAGCTTAAAAAGAGAATCCTAATGTGATTTCTTTATAATGGGTGTGTTCCTTATCTTATCCTAGTGTCTAAACTCTTCTCCATGGCTGGACCCCGAAATAATATTCCTTTACGTGCTAAGGGGTATCTAGAGAGTGGGATAGGTTTAATAACTACCCTAACCCTAACGCGTACCCTAACCCTAACACCTACCCTAACCCTAACACGTACCCTAATCCTAACCCGTACCCTAAACCGAGCCCTAACCCTAACACTAACCCTAAACCTAACCCTAACCCATACCCTACGCCGTACCCGAACCCCTCCCCGAACCCGTACCCTAAGCCGTACCCTAAGCCTAACCCTAAGCCTAACCCTAACCCTAGGCTACCCTTGACTGCTTCTGCCTCCAATAGATTTCCTAAGCACTAGTGTTTGAAGGAACAGCTTAAAAAGAGAATCCTAATGTGATTTCTTTATAATGGGTGTGTTCCTTATCTTATCCTAGTGTCTAAACTCTTCTCCATGGCTGGACCCCCAAATAATATTCCTTTACGTGCTAAGGGGTATCTAGAGAGTGGGATAGGTTTAATAACTACCCTAACCCTAACGCGTACCCTAATCCTAAACCCTTCCCTAACCCTAACACGTACCCTAATCCTAACCCGTACCCTAAACCGAGCCCTAACCGTAACACTAACCCTAACCCTTACCCTAACCCATACCCTACGCCGTACCCGAACCCCTCCCCGAAACCGTACCCTAAGCCGTACCCTAAGCCTAACCCTAAGCCTAACCCTAACCCTAGGCTACCCTTGACTGCTTCTGCCTCCAATAGATTTCCTAAGCACTAGTGTTTGAAG
Organism: Balaenoptera ricei; assembly: GCF_028023285.1. Taxonomy (NCBI): domain Eukaryota; kingdom Metazoa; phylum Chordata; class Mammalia; order Artiodactyla; family Balaenopteridae; genus Balaenoptera; species Balaenoptera ricei. Next base: position 17,469 of record NW_026777514.1, read on the forward strand.
GAACAGCTTAAAAAGAGAATCCTAATGTGATTTCTTTATAATGGGTGTGTTCCTTATCTTATCCTAGTGTCTAAACTCTTCTCCATGGCTGGACCCCCAAATAATATTCCTTTACGTGCTAAGGGGTATCTAGAGAGTGGGATAGGTTTAATAACTACCCTAACCCTAACGCGTACCCTAACCCTAACCCCTACCCTAACCCTAACACGTACCCTAATCCTAACCCGTACCCTAAACCGAGCCCTAACCCTAACACTAACCCTAACCCTAACCCTAACCCATACCCTACGCCGTACCCGAACCCCTCCCCGAACCCGTACCCTAAGCCGTACCCTAAGCCTAACCCTAAGCCTAACCCTAACCCTAGGCTACCCTTGACTGCTTCTGCCTCCAATAGATTTCCTAAGCACTAGTGTTTGAAGGAACAGCTTAAAAAGAGAATCCTAATGTGATTTCTTTATAATGGGTGTGTTCCTTATCTTATCCTAGTGTCTAAACTCTTCTCCATGGCTGGACCCCCAAATAATATTCCTTTACGTGCTAAGGGGTATCTAGAGAGTGGGATAGGTTTAATAACTACCCTAACCCTAACGCGTACCCTAACCCTAACCCCTACCCTAACCCTAACACGTACCCTAATCCTAACCCGTACCCTAAACCGATCCCTAACCCTAACACTAACCCTAACCCATACCCTACGCCGTACCCGAACCCCTCCCCGAACCCGTACCCTAAGCCGTACCCTAAGCCTAACCCTAAGCCTAAACCTAACCCTAGGCTACCATTGACTGCTTCTGCCTCCAATAGATTTCCTAAGCACTAGTGTTTGAAGGAACAGCTTAAAAAGAGAATCCTAATGTGATTTCTTTATAATGGGTGTGTTCCTTATCTTATCCTAGTGTCTAAACTCTTCTCCATGGCTGGACCCCCAAATAATATTCCTTTACGTGCTATGGGGTATCTAGAGAGTGGGATAGGTTTAATAACTACCCTAACCCTAACGCGTACCCTAACCCTAACACCTACCCTAACCCTAACACGTACCCTAATCCTAACCCGTACCCTAAACCGAGCCCTAACCCTAACACTAACCCTAAACCTAACCCTAACCCATACCCTACGCCGTACCCGAACCCCTCCCCGAACCCGTACCCTACGCCGTACCCTAAGCCTAACCCTAAGCCTAACCCTAACCCTAGGCTACCCTTGACTGCTTCTGCCTCCAATAGATTTCCTAAGCACTAGTGTTTGAAGGAACAGCTTAAAAAGAGAATCCTAATGTGATTTCTTTATAATGGGTGTGTTCCTTATCTTATCCTAGTGTCTAAACTCTTCTCCATGGCTGGACCCCCAAATAATATTCCTTTACGTGCTAAGGGGTATCTAGAGAGTGGGATAGGTTTAATAACTACCCTAACCCTAACACGTAACCTAACCCTAACCCCTACCCTAACCCTAACACGTACCCTAATCCTAACCCGTACCCTAAACCGAGCCCTAACCCTAACACTAACCCTAACCCTAACCCTAACCCATACCCTACGCCGTACCCGAACCCCTCCCCGAACCCGTACCCTAAGCCGTACCCTAAGCCTAACCCTAAGCCTAACCCTAACCCTAGGCTACCCTTGACTGCTTCTGCCTCCAATAGATTTCCTAAGCACTAGTGTTTGAAGGAACAGCTTAAAAAGAGAATCCTAATGTGATTTCTTTATAATGGGTGTGTTCCTTATCTTATCCTAGTGTCTAAACTCTTCTCCATGGCTGGACCCCCAAATAATATTCCTTTACGTGCTAAGGGGTATCTAGAGAGTGGGATAGGTTTAATAACTACCGTAACTCTAACGCGTACCCTAACCCTAACACCTACCCTAACCCTAACACGTACCCTAATCCTAACCCGTACCCTAAACCGAGCCCTAACCCTAACACGAACCCTAACCCTAACCCTAACCCATACCCTACGCCGTACCCGAACCCCTCCCCGAACCCGTACCCTAAGCCGTACCCTAAGCCTAACCCTAAGCCTAACCCTAACCCTAGGCTACCCTTGACTGCTTCTGCCTCCAATAGATTTCCTAAGCACTAGTGTTTGAAGGAACAGCTTAAAAAGAGAATCCTAATGTGATTTCTTTATAATGGGTGTGTTCCTTATCTTATCCTAGTGTCTAAACTCTTCTCCATGGCTGGACCCCCAAATAATATTCCTTTACGTGCTAAGGGGTATCTAGAGAGTGGGATAGGTTTAATAACTACCCTAACCCTAACGCGTACCCTAACCCTAACCCCTACCCTAACCCTAACACGTACCCTAATCCTAACCCGTACCCTAAACCGAGCCCTAACCCTAACACTAACCCTAACCCATACCCTACGCCGTACCCGAACCCCTCCCCGAACCCGTACCCTAAGCCGTACCCTAAGCCTAACCCTAAGCCTAACCCTAACCCTAGGCTACCATTGACTGCTTCTGCCTCCAATAGATTTCCTAAGCACTAGTGTTTGAAGGAACAGCTTAAAAAGAGAATCCTAATGTGATTTCTTTATAATGGGTGTGTTCCTTATCTTATCCTAGTGTCTAAACTCTTCTCCATGGCTGGACCCCCAAATAATATTCCTTTACGTGCTAAGGGGTATCTAGAGAGTGGGATAGGTTTAATAACTACCCTAACCCTAACGCGTACCCTAACCCTAACACCTACCCTAACCCTAACACGTACCCTAATCCTAACCCGTACCCTAAACCGAGCCCTAACCCTAACACTAACCCTAAACCTAACCCTAACCCATACCCTACACCGTACCCGAACCCCTCCCCGAACCCGTACCCTAAGCCGTACCCTAAGCCTAACCCTAAGCCTAACCCTAAACCTAGGCTACCCTTGACTGCTTCTGCCTCCAATAGATTTCCTAAGCACTAGTGTTTGAAGGAACAGCTTAAAAAGAGAATCCTAATGTGATTTCTTTATAATGGGTGTGTTCCTTATCTTATCCTAGTGTCTAAACTCTTCTCCATGGCTGGACCCCGAAATAATATTCCTTTACGTGCTAAGGGGTATCTAGAGAGTGGGATAGGTTTAATAACTACCCTAACCCTAACGCGTACCCTAACCCTAACACCTACCCTAACCCTAACACGTACCCTAATCCTAACCCGTACCCTAAACCGAGCCCTAACCCTAACACTAACCCTAAACCTAACCCTAACCCATACCCTACGCCGTACCCGAACCCCTCCCCGAACCCGTACCCTAAGCCGTACCCTAAGCCTAACCCTAAGCCTAACCCTAACCCTAGGCTACCCTTGACTGCTTCTGCCTCCAATAGATTTCCTAAGCACTAGTGTTTGAAGGAACAGCTTAAAAAGAGAATCCTAATGTGATTTCTTTATAATGGGTGTGTTCCTTATCTTATCCTAGTGTCTAAACTCTTCTCCATGGCTGGACCCCCAAATAATATTCCTTTACGTGCTAAGGGGTATCTAGAGAGTGGGATAGGTTTAATAACTACCCTAACCCTAACGCGTACCCTAATCCTAAACCCTTCCCTAACCCTAACACGTACCCTAATCCTAACCCGTACCCTAAACCGAGCCCTAACCGTAACACTAACCCTAACCCTAACCCTAACCCATACCCTACGCCGTACCCGAACCCCTCCCCGAAACCGTACCCTAAGCCGTACCCTAAGCCTAACCCTAAGCCTAACCCTAACCCTAGGCTACCCTTGACGGCTTCTGCCTCCAATAGATTTCCTAAGCACTAGTGTTTGAAGGAACAGCTTAAAAAGAGAATCCTAATGTGATTTCTTTATAATGGGTGTGTTCCTTATCTTATCCTAGTGTCTAAACTCTTCTCCATGGCTGGACCCCCAAATAATATTCCTTTACGTGCTAAGGGGTATCTAGAGAGTGGGATAGGTTTAATAACTACCCTAACCCTAACGCGTACCCTAACCCTAACCCCTACCCTAACCCTAACACGTACCCTAATCCTAACCCGTACCCTAAACCGAGCCCTAACCCTAACACTAACCCTAACCCTAACCCTAACCCATACCCTACGCCGTACCCGAACCCCTCCCCGAACCCGTACCCTAAGCCGTACCCTAAGCCTAACCCTAAGCCTAACCCTAACCCTAGGCTACCCTTGACTGCTTCTGCCTCCAATAGATTTCCTAAGCACTAGTGTTTGAAGGAACAGCTTAAAAAGAGAATCCTAATGTGATTTCTTTATAATGGGTGTGTTCCTTATCTTATCCTAGTGTCTAAACTCTTCTCCATGGCTGGACCCCCAAATAATATTCCTTTACGTGCTAAGGGGTATCTAGAGAGTGGGATAGGTTTAATAACTACCCTAACCCTAACGCGTACGCTAACCCTAACCCCTACCCTAACCCTAACACGTACCCTAATCCTAACCCGTACCCTAAACCGAGCCCTAACCCTAACACTAACCCTAACCCTAACCCTAACCCATACCCTACGCCGTACCCGAACCCCTCCCCGATCCCCTACCCTAAGCCGTACCCTAACCCTAACCCTAAGCCTAACCCTAACCCTAGGCTACCCTTGACTGCTTCTGCCTCCAATAGATTTCCTAAGCACTAGTGTTTGAAGGAACAGCTTAAAAAGAGAATCCTAATGTGATTTCTTTATAATGGGTGTGTTCCTTATCTTATCCTAGTGTCTAAACTCTTCTCCATGGCTGGACCCCCAAATAATATTCCTTTACGTGCTAAGGGGTATCTAGAGAGTGGGATAGGTTTAATAACTACCCTAACCCTAACGCGTACCCTAACCCTAACCCCTACCCTAACCCTAACACGTACCCTAATCCTAACCCGTACCCTAAACCGATCCCTAACCCTAACACTAACCCTAACCCATACCCTACGCCGTACCCGAACCCCTCCCCGAACCCGTACCCTAAGCCGTACCCTAAGCCTAACCCTAAGCCTAACCCTAACCCTAGGCTACCATTGACTGCTTCTGCCTCCAATAGATTTCCTAAGCACTAGTGTTTGAAGGAACAGCTTAAAAAGAGAATCCTAATGTGATTTCTTTATAATGGGTGTGTTCCTTATCTTATCCTAGTGTCTAAACTCTTCTCCATGGCTGGACCCCCAAATAATATTCCTTTACGTGCTATGGGGTATCTAGAGAGTGGGATAGGTTTAATAACTACCCTAACCCTAACGCGTACCCTAACCCTAACACCTACCCTAACCCTAACACGTACCCTAATCCTAACCCGTACCCTAAACCGAGCCCTAACCCTAACACTAACCCTAAACCTAACCCTAACCCATACCCTACGCCGTGCCGGAACCCCTCCCCGAACCCGTACCCTAAGCCGTACCCTAAGTCTAACCCTAAGCCTAACCCTAACCCTAGGCTACCCTTGACTGCTTCTGCCTCCAATAGATTTCCTAAGCACTAGTGTTTGAAGGAACAGCTTAAAAAGAGAATCCTAATGTGATTTCTTTATAATGGGTGTGTTCCTTATCTTATCCTAGTGTCTAAACTCTTCTCCATGGCTGGACCCCCAAATAATATTCCTTTACGTGCTAAGGGGTATCTAGAGAGTGGGATAGGTTTAATAACTACCCTAACCCTAACGCGTATCCTAACCCTAACCCCTACCCTAACCCTAACACATACCCTAATCCTAACCCGTAACCTGAACCGAGCCCTAACCCTAACACTAACCCTAACCCTAACCCTAACCCATACCCTACGCCGTACCCGAACCCCTCCCCGAACCCGTACCCTAAGCCGTACCCTAAGCCTAACCCTAAGCCTAACCCTAACCCTAGGCTACCCTTGACTGCTTCTGCCTCCAATAGATTTCCTAAGCACTAGTGTTTGAAGCAACACCTTAAAAAGAGAATCCTAATGTGATTTCTTTATAATGGGTGTGTTCCTTATCTTATCCTAGTGTCTAAACTCTTCTCCATGGCTGCACCCCCAAATAATATTCCTTTACGTGCTAAGGGGTATCTAGAGAGTGGGATAGGTTTAATAACTACCCTAACCCTAACGCGTACCCTAACCCTAACCCCTACCCTAACCCTAACACGTACCCTAATCCTAACCCGTACCCTAAACCGAGCCCTAACCCTAACACTAACCCTAACCCTAACCCTAACCCATACCCTACGCCGTACCCGAACCCCTCCCCGATCCCCTACCCTAAGCCGTACCCTAACCCTAACCCTAAGCCTAACCCTAACCCTAGGCTACCCTTGACTGCTTCTGCCTCCAATAGATTTCCTAAGCACTAGTGTTTGAAGGAACAGCTTAAAAAGAGAATCCTAATGTGATTTCTTTATAATGGGTGTGTTCCTTATCTTATCCTAGTGTCTAAACTCTTCTCCATGGCTGGACCCCCAAATAATATTCCTTTACGTGCTAAGGGGTATCTAGAGAGTGGGATAGGTTTAATAACTACCCTAACCCTAACGCGTACCCTAACCCTAACCCCTACCCTAACCCTAACACGTACCCTAATCCTAACCCGTACCCTAAACCGATCCCTAACCCTAACACTAACCCTAACCCATACCCTACGCCGTACCCGAACCCCTCCCCGAACCCGTACCCTAAGCCGTACCCTAAGCCTAACCCTAAGCCTAAACCTAACCCTAGGCTACCATTGACTGCTTCTGCCTCCAATAGATTTCCTAAGCACTAGTGTTTGAAGGAACAGCTTAAAAAGAGAATCCTAATGTGATTTCTTTATAATGGGTGTGTTCCTTATCTTATCCTAGTGTCTAAACTCTTCTCCATGGCTGGACCCCCAAATAATATTCCTTTACGTGCTATGGGGTATCTAGAGAGTGGGATAGGTTTAATAACTACCCTAACCCTAACGCGTACCCTAACCCTAACACCTACCCTAACCCTAACACGTACCCTAATCCTAACCCGTACCCTAAACCGAGCCCTAACCCTAACACTAACCCTAAACCTAACCCTAACCCATACCCTACGCCGTACCCGAACCCCTCCCCGAACCCGTACCCTAAGCCGTACCCTAAGCCTAACCCTAAGCCTAACCCTAACCCTAGGCTACCCTTGACTGCTTCTGCCTCCAATAGATTTCCTAAGCACTAGTGTTTGAAGGAACAGCTTAAAAAGAGAATCCTAATGTGATTTCTTTATAATGGGTGTGTTCCTTATCTTATCCTAGTGTCTAAACTCTTCTCCATGGCTGGACCCCCAAATAATATTCCTTTACGTGCTAAGGGGTATCTAGAGAGTGGGATAGGTTTAATAACTACCCTAACCCTAACGCGTACCCTAATCCTAAACCCTTCCCTAACCCTAACACGTACCCTAATCCTAACCCGTACCCTAAACCGAGCCCTAACCGTAACACTAACCCTAACCCTAACCCTAACCCATACCCTACGCCGTACCCGAACCCCTCCCCGAAACCGTACCCTAAGCCGTACCCTAAGCCTAACCCTAAGCCTAACCCTAACCCTAGGCTACCCTTGACTGCTTCTGCCTCCAATAGATTTCCTAAGCACTAGTGTTTGAAGGAACAGCTTAAAAAGAGAATCCTAATGTGATTTCTTTATAATGGGTGTGTTCCTTATCTTATCCTAGTGTCTAAACTCTTCTCCATGGCTGGACCCCCAAATAATATTCCTTTACGTGCTAAGGGGTATCTAGAGAGTGGGATAGGTTTAATAACTACCCTAACCCTAACGCGTACCCTAACCCTAACCCCTACCCTAACCCTAACACGTACCCTAATCCTAACCCGTACCCTAAACCGAGCCCTAACCCTAACACTAACCCTAACCCTAACCCTAACCCATACCCTACGCCGTACCCGAACCCCTCCCCGAACCCGTACCCTAAGCCGTACCCTAAGCCTAACCCTAAGCCTAACCCTAACCCTAGGCTACCCTTGACTGCTTCTGCCTCCAATAGATTTCCTAAGCACTAGTGTTTGAAGGAACAGCTTAAAAAGAGAATCCTAATGTGATTTCTTTATAATGGGTGTGTTCCTTATCTTATCCTAGTGTCTAAACTCTTCTCCATGGCTGGACCCCCAAATAATATTCCTTTACGTGCTAAGGGGTATCTAGAGAGTGGGATAGGTTTAATAACTACCCTAACCCTAACGCGTACGCTAACCCTAACCCCTACCCTAACCCTAACACGTACCCTAATCCTAACCCGTACCCTAAACCGAGCCCTAACCCTAACACTAACCCTAACCCTAACCCTAACCCATACCCTACGCCGTACCCGAACCCCTCCCCGATCCCCTACCCTAAGCCGTACCCTAACCCTAACCCTAAGCCTAACCCTAACCCTAGGCTACCCTTGACTGCTTCTGCCTCCAATAGATTTCCTAAGCACTAGTGTTTGAAGGAACAGCTTAAAAAGAGAATCCTAATGTGATTTCTTTATAATGGGTGTGTTCCTTATCTTATCCTAGTGTCTAAACTCTTCTCCATGGCTGGACCCCCAAATAATATTCCTTTACGTGCTAAGGGGTATCTAGAGAGTGGGATAGGTTTAATAACTACCCTAACCCTAACGCGTACCCTAACCCTAACCCCTACCCTAACCCTAACACGTACCCTAATCCTAACCCGTACCCTAAACCGATCCCTAACCCTAACACTAACCCTAACCCATACCCTACGCCGTACCCGAACCCCTCCCCGAACCCGTACCCTAAGCCGTACCCTAAGCCTAACCCTAAGCCTAACCCTAACCCTAGGCTACCATTGACTGCTTCTGCCTCCAATAGATTTCCTAAGCACTAGTGTTTGAAGGAACAGCTTAAAAAGAGAATCCTAATGTGATTTCTTTATAATGGGTGTGTTCCTTATCTTATCCTAGTGTCTAAACTCTTCTCCATGGCTGGACCCCCAAATAATATTCCTTTACGTGCTATGGGGTATCTAGAGAGTGGGATAGGTTTAATAACTACCCTAACCCTAACGCGTACCCTAACCCTAACACCTACCCTAACCCTAACACGTACCCTAATCCTAACCCGTACCCTAAACCGAGCCCTAACCCTAACACTAACCCTAAACCTAACCCTAACCCATACCCTACGCCGTGCCGGAACCCCTCCCCGAACCCGTACCCTAAGCCGTACCCTAAGTCTAACCCTAAGCCTAACCCTAACCCTAGGCTACCCTTGACTGCTTCTGCCTCCAATAGATTTCCTAAGCACTAGTGTTTGAAGGAACAGCTTAAAAAGAGAATCCTAATGTGATTTCTTTATAATGGGTGTGTTCCTTATCTTATCCTAGTGTCTAAACTCTTCTCCATGGCTGGACCCCCAAATAATATTCCTTTACGTGCTAAGGGGTATCTAGAGAGTGGGATAGGTTTAATAACTACCCTAACCCTAACGCGTATCCTAACCCTAACCCCTACCCTAACCCTAACACATACCCTAATCCTAACCCGTAACCTGAACCGAGCCCTAACCCTAACACTAACCCTAACCCTAACCCTAACCCATACCCTACGCCGTACCCGAACCCCTCCCCGAACCCGTACCCTAAGCCGTACCCTAAGCCTAACCCTAAGCCTAACCCTAACCCTAGGCTACCCTTGACTGCTTCTGCCTCCAATAGATTTCCTAAGCACTAGTGTTTGAAGCAACACCTTAAAAAGAGAATCCTAATGTGATTTCTTTATAATGGGTGTGTTCCTTATCTTATCCTAGTGTCTAAACTCTTCTCCATGGCTGCACCCCCAAATAATATTCCTTTACGTGCTAAGGGGTATCTAGAGAGTGGGATAGGTTTAATAACTACCCTAACCCTAACGCGTACCCTAACCCTAACCCCTACCCTAACCCTAACACGTACCCTAATCCTAACCCGTACCCTAAACCGAGCCCTAACCCTAACACTAACCCTAACCCTAACCCTAACCCATACCCTACGCCGTACCCGAACCCCTCCCCGATCCCCTACCCTAAGCCGTACCCTAACCCTAACCCTAAGCCTAACCCTAACCCTAGGCTACCCTTGACTGCTTCTGCCTCCAATAGATTTCCTAAGCACTAGTGTTTGAAGGAACAGCTTAAAAAGAGAATCCTAATGTGATTTCTTTATAATGGGTGTGTTCCTTATCTTATCCTAGTGTCTAAACTCTTCTCCATGGCTGGACCCCCAAATAATATTCCTTTACGTGCTAAGGGGTATCTAGAGAGTGGGATAGGTTTAATAACTACCCTAACCCTAACGCGTACCCTAACCCTAACCCCTACCCTAACCCTAACACGTACCCTAATCCTAACCCGTACCCTAAACCGATCCCTAACCCTAACACTAACCCTAACCCATACCCTACGCCGTACCCGAACCCCTCCCCGAACCCGTACCCTAAGCCGTACCCTAAGCCTAACCCTAAGCCTAAACCTAACCCTAGGCTACCATTGACTGCTTCTGCCTCCAATAGATTTCCTAAGCACTAGTGTTTGAAGGAACAGCTTAAAAAGAGAATCCTAATGTGATTTCTTTATAATGGGTGTGTTCCTTATCTTATCCTAGTGTCTAAACTCTTCTCCATGGCTGGACCCCCAAATAATATTCCTTTACGTGCTATGGGGTATCTAGAGAGTGGGATAGGTTTAATAACTACCCTAACCCTAACGCGTACCCTAACCCTAACACCTACCCTAACCCTAACACGTACCCTAATCCTAACCCGTACCCTAAACCGAGCCCTAACCCTAACACTAACCCTAAACCTAACCCTAACCCATACCCTACGCCGTACCCGAACCCCTCCCCGAACCCGTACCCTAAGCCGTACCCTAAGCCTAACCCTAAGCCTAACCCTAACCCTAGGCTACCCTTGACTGCTTCTGCCTCCAATAGATTTCCTAAGCACTAGTGTTTGAAGGAACAGCTTAAAAAGAGAATCCTAATGTGATTTCTTTATAATGGGTGTGTTCCTTATCTTATCCTAGTGTCTAAACTCTTCTCCATGGCTGGACCCCCAAATAATATTCCTTTACGTGCTAAGGGGTATCTAGAGAGTGGGATAGGTTTAATAACTACCCTAACCCTAACGCGTATCCTAACCCTAACCCCTACCCTAACCCTAACACATACCCTAATCCTAACCCGTAACCTGAACCAAGCCCTAACCCTAACACTAACCCTAACCCTAACCCTAACCCATACCCTACGCCGTACCCGAACCCCTCCCCGAACCCGTACCCTAAGCCGTACCCTAAGCCTAACCCTAAGCCTAACCCTAACCCTAGGCTACCCTTGACTGCTTCTGCCTCCAATAGATTTCCTAAGCACTAGTGTTTGAAGGAACAGCTTAAAAAGAGAATCCTAATGTGATTTCTTTATAATGGGTGTGTTCCTTATCTTATCCTAGTGTCTAAACTCTTCTCCATGGCTGGACCCCCAAATAATATTCCTTTACGTGCTAAGGGGTATCTAGAGAGTGGGATAGGTTTAATAACTACCCTAACCCTAACACGTAACCTAACCCTAACCCCTACCCTAACCCTAACACGTACCCTAATCCTAACCCGTACCCTAAACCGAGCCCTAACCCTAACACTAACCCTAACCCTAACCCTAACCCATACCCTACGCCGTACCCGAACCCCTCCCCGATCCCCTACCCTAAGCCGTACCCTAAGCCTAACCCTAAGCCTAACCCTAACCCTAGGCTACCCTTGACTGCTTCTGCCTCCAATAGATTTCCTAAGCACTAGTGTTTGAAGGAACAGCTTAAAAAGAGAATCCTAATGTGATTCCTTTATAATGGGTGTGTTCCTTATCTTATCCTAGTGTCTAAACTCTTCTCCATGGCTGGACCCCCAAATAATATTCCTTTACGTGCTAAGGGGTATCTAGAGAGTGGGATAGGTTTAATAACTACCCTAACCCTAACGCGTACCCTAACCCTAACCCCTACCCTAACCCTAACACGTACCCTAATCCTAACCCGTACCCTAAACCGAGCCCTAACCCTAACACTAACCCTAACCCATACCCTACGCCGTACCCGAACCCCTCCCCGAACCCGTACCCTAAGCCGTACCCTAAGCCTAACCCTAAGCCTAACCCTAACCCTAGGCTACCATTGACTGCTTCTGCCTCCAATAGATTTCCTAAGCACTAGTGTTTGAAGGAACAGCTTAAAAAGAGAATCCTAATGTGATTTCTTTATAATGGGTGTGTTCCTTATCTTATCCTAGTGTCTAAACTCTTCTCCATGGCTGGACCCCCAAATAATATTCCTTTACGTGCTAAGGGGTATCTAGAGAGTGGGATAGGTTTAATAACTACCCTAACCCTAACGCGTAACCTAACCCTAACCCCTACCCTAACCCTAACACATACCCTAATCCTAACCCGTACCCTAAACCGAGCCCTAACCCTAACACTAACCCTAACCCTAACCCTAACCCATACCCTACGCCGTACCCGAACCCCTCCCCGAACCCGTACCCTAAGCCGTACCCTAAGCCTAACCCTAAGCCTAACCCTAACCCTAGGCTACCCTTGACTGCTTCTGCCTCCAATAGATTTCCTAAGCACTAGTGTTTGAAGGAACAGCTTAAAAAGAGAATCCTAATGTGATTTCTTTATAATGGGTGTGTTCCTTATCTTATCGTAGTGTCTAAACTCTTCTCCATGGCTGGACCCCCAAATAATATTCCTTTACGTGCTAAGGGGTATCTAGAGAGTGGGATAGGTTTAATAACTACCCTAACCCTAACGCGTACCCTAACCCTAACACCTACCCTAACCCTAACACGTACCCTAATCCTAACCCGTACCCTAAACCGAGCCCTAACCCTAACACGAACCCTAACCCTAACCCTAACCCATACCCTACGCCGTACCCGAACCCCTCCCCGAACCCGTACCCTAAGCCGTACCCTAAGCCTAACCCTAAGCCTAACCCTAACCCTAGGCTACCCTTGACTGCTTCTGCCTCCAATAGATTTCCTAAGCACTAGTGTTTGAAGGAACAGCTTAAAAAGAGAATCCTAATGTGATTTCTTTATAATGGGTGTGTTCCTTATCTTATCCTAGTGTCTAAACTCTTCTCCATGGCTGGACCCCCAAATAATATTCCTTTACGTGCTAAGGGGTATCTAGAGAGTGGGATAGGTTTAATAACTACCCTAACCCTAACGCGTACCCTAACCCTAACCCCTACCCTAACCCTAACACGTACCCTAATCCTAACCCGTACCCTAAACCGAGCCCTAACCCTAACACTAACCCTAACCCATACCCTACGCCGTACCCGAACCCCTCCCCGAACCCGTACCCTAAGCCGTACCCTAAGCCTAACCCTAAGCCTAAACCTAACCCTAGGCTACCCTTGACTGCTTCTGCCTCCAATAGATTTCCTAAGCACTAGTGTTTGAAGGAACAGCTTAAAAAGAGAATCCTAATGTGATTTCTTTATAATGGGTGTGTTCCTTATCTTATCCTAGTGTCTAAACTCTTCTCCATGGCTGGACCCCCAAATAATATTCCTTTACGTGCTATGGGGTATCTAGAGAGTGGGATAGGTTTAATAACTACCCTAACCCTAACGCGTACCCTAACCCTAACACCTACCCTAACCCTAACACGTACCCTAATCCTAACCCGTACCCTAAACCGAGCCCTAACCCTAACACTAACCCTAAACCTAACCCTAACCCATACCCTACGCCGTACCCGAACCCCTCCCCGAACCCGTACCCTAAGCCGTACCCTAAGCCTAACCCTAAGCCTAACCCTAACCCTAGGCTACCCTTGACTGCTTCTGCCTCCAATAGATTTCCTAAGCACTAGTGTTTGAAGGAACAGCTTAAAAAGAGAATCCTAATGTGATTTCTTTATAATGGGTGTGTTCCTTATCTTATCCTAGTGTCTAAACTCTTCTCCATGGCTGGACCCCCAAATAATATTCCTTTACGTGCTAAGGGGTATCTAGAGAGTGGGATAGGTTTAATAACTACCCTAACCCTAACGCGTACCCTAACCCTAACCCCTACCCTAACCCTAACACGTACCCTAATCCTAACCCGTACCCTAAACCGAGCCCTAACCCTAACACTAACCCTAACCCTAACCCTAACCCATACCCTACGCCGTACCCGAACCCCTCCCCGATCCCCTACCCTAAGCCGTACCCTAACCCTAACCCTAAGCCTAACCCTAACCCTAGGCTACCCTTGACTGCTTCTGCCTCCAATAGATTTCCTAAGCACTAGTGTTTGAAGGAACAGCTTAAAAAGAGAATCCTAATGTGATTTCTTTATAATGGGTGTGTTCCTTATCTTATCCTAGTGTCTAAACTCTTCTCCATGGCTGGACCCCCAAATAATATTCCTTTACGTGCTACGGGGTATCTAGAGAGTGGGATAGGTTTAATAACTACCCTAACCCTAACGCGTACCCTAACCCTAACCCCTACCCTAACCCTAACACGTACCCTAATCCTAACCCGTACCCTAAACCGATCCCTAACCCTAACACTAACCCTAACCCATACCCTACGCCGTACCCGAACCCCTCCCCGAACCCGTACCCTAAGCCGTACCCTAAGCCTAACCCTAAGCCTAACCCTAACCCTAGGCTACCATTGACTGCTTCTGCCTCCAATAGATTTCCTAAGCACTAGTGTTTGAAGGAACAGCTTAAAAAGAGAATCCTAATGTGATTTCTTTATAATGGGTGTGTTCCTTATCTTATCCTAGTGTCTAAACTCTTCTCCATGGCTGGACCCCCAAATAATATTCCTTTACGTGCTATGGGGTATCTAGAGAGTGGGATAGGTTTAATAACTACCCTAACCCTAACGCGTACCCTAACCCTAACACCTACCCTAACCCTAACACGTACCCTAATCCTAACCCGTACCCTAAACCGAGCCCTAACCCTAACACTAACCCTAAACCTAACCCTAACCCATACCCTACGCCGTACCGGAACCCCTCCCCGAACCCGTACCCTAAGCCGTACCCTAAGTCTAACCCTAAGCCTAACCCTAACCCTAGGCTACCCTTGACTGCTTCTGCCTCCAATAGATTTCCTAAGCACTAGTGTTTGAAGGAACAGCTTAAAAAGAGAATCCTAATGTGATTTCTTTATAATGGGTGTGTTCCTTATCTTATCCTAGTGTCTAAACTCTTCTCCATGGCTGGACCCCCAAATAATATTCCTTTACGTGCTAAGGGGTATCTAGAGAGTGGGATAGGTTTAATAACTACCCTAACCCTAACGCGTATCCTAACCCTAACCCCTACCCTAACCCTAACACATACCCTAATCCTAACCCGTAACCTGAACCGAGCCCTAACCCTAACACTAACCCTAACCCTAACCCTAACCCATACCCTACGCCGTACCCGAACCCCTCCCCGAACCCGTACCCTAAGCCGTACCCTAAGCCTAACCCTAAGCCTAACCCTAACCCTAGGCTACCCTTGACTGCTTCTGCCTCCAATAGATTTCCTAAGCACTAGTGTTTGAAGCAACACCTTAAAAAGAGAATCCTAATGTGATTTCTTTATAATGGGTGTGTTCCTTATCTTATCCTAGTGTCTAAACTCTTCTCCATGGCTGGACCCCCAAATAATATTCCTTTACCTGCTAAGGGGTATCTAGAGAGTGGGATAGGTTTAATAACTACCCTAACCCTAACGCGTAACCTAACCCTAACCCCTACCCTAACCCTAACACATACCCTAATCCTAACCCGTACCCTAAACCGAGCCCTAACCCTAACACGAACCCTAACCCTAACCCTAACCCATACCCTACGCCGTACCCGAACCCCTCCCCGAACCCGTACCCTAAGCCGTACCCTAAGCCTAACCCTAAGCCTAACCCTAACCCTAGGCTACCCTTGACTGCTTCTGCCTCCAATAGATTTCCTAAGCACTAGTGTTTGAAGCAACAGCTTAAAAAGAGAATCCTAATGTGATTTCTTTATAATGGGTGTGTTCCTTATCTTATCCTAGTGTCTAAACTCTTCTCCATGGCTGGACCCCCAAATAATATTCCTTTACGTGCTAAGGGGTATCTAGAGAGTGGGATAGGTTTAATAACTACCCTAACCCTAACGCGTACCCTAACCCTAACCCCTACCCTAACCCTAACACGTACCCTAATCCTAACCCGTACCCTAAACCGAGCCCTAACCCTAACACTAACCCTAACCCTAACCCTAACCCATACCCTACGCCGTACCCGAACCCCTCCCCGATCCCCTACCCTAAGCCGTACCCTAACCCTAACCCTAAGCCTAACCCTAACCCTAGGCTACCCTTGACTGCTTCTGCCTCCAATAGATTTCCTAAGCACTAGTGTTTGAAGGAACAGCTTAAAAAGAGAATCCTAATGTGATTTCTTTATAATGGGTGTGTTCCTTATCTTATCCTAGTGTCTAAACTCTTCTCCATGGCTGGACCCCCAAATAATATTCCTTTACGTGCTACGGGGTATCTAGAGAGTGGGATAGGTTTAATAACTACCCTAACCCTAACGCGTACCCTAACCCTAACCCCTACCCTAACCCTAACACGTACCCTAATCCTAACCCGTACCCTAAACCGATCCCTAACCCTAACACTAACCCTAACCCATACCCTACGCCGTACCCGAACCCCTCCCCGAACCCGTACCCTAAGCCGTACCCTAAGCCTAACCCTAAGCCTAAACCTAACCCTAGGCTACCATTGACTGCTTCTGCCTCCAATAGATTTCCTAAGCACTAGTGTTTGAAGGAACAGCTTAAAAAGAGAATCCTAATGTGATTTCTTTATACTGGGTGTGTTCCTTATCTTATCCTAGTGTCTAAACTCTTCTCCATGGCTGGACCCCCAAATAATATTCCTTTACGTGCTATGGGGTATCTAGAGAGTGGGATAGGTTTAATAACTACCCTAAGCCTAACGCGTACCCTAACCCTAACACCTACCCTAACCCTAACACGTACCCTAATCCTAACCCGTACCCTAAACCGAGCCCTAACCCTAACACTAACCCTAAACCTAACCCTAACCATTACCCTACGCCGTACCCGAACCCCTCCCCGAACCCGTACCCTAAGCCGTACCCTAAGCCTAACCCTAACCCTAGGCTACCCTTGACTGCTTCTGCCTCCAATAGATTTCCTAAGCACTAGTGTTTGAAGGAACAGCTTAAAAAGAGAATCCTAATGTGATTTCTTTATAATGGGTGTGTTCCTTATCTTATCCTAGTGTCTAAACTCTTCTCCATGGCTGGACACCCAAATAATATTCCTTTACGTGCTAAGGGGTATCTAGAGAGTGGGATAGGTTTAATAACTACCCTAACCCTAACGCGTATCCTAACCCTAACCCCTACCCTAACCCTAACACATACCCTAATCCTAACCCGTAACCTGAACCAAGCCCTAACCCTAACACTAACCCTAACCCTAACCCTAACCCATACCCTATACCGTACCCGAACCCCTCCCCGAACCCGTACCCTAAGCCGTACCCTAAGCCTAACCCTAAGCCTAACCCTAACCCTAGGCTACCCTTGACTGCTTCTGCCTCCAATAGATTTCCTAAGCACTAGTGTTTGAAGGAACAGCTTAAAAAGAGAATCCTAATGTGATTTCTTTATAATGGGTGTGTTCCTTATCTTATCCTAGTGTCTAAACTCTTCTCCATGGCTGGACCCCCAAATAATATTCCTTTACGTGCTAAGGGGTATCTAGAGAGTGGGATAGGTTTAATAACTACCCTAACCCTAACACGTAACCTAACCCTAACCCCTACCCTAACCCTAACACGTACCCTAATCCTAACCCGTACCCTAAACCGAGCCCTAACCCTAACACTAACCCTAACCCTAACCCTAACCCATACCCTACGCCGTACCCGAACCCCTCCCCGAACCCGTACCCTAAGCCGTACCCTAAGCCTAACCCTAAGCCTAACCCTAACCCTAGGCTACCCTTGACTGCTTCTGCCTCCAATAGATTTCCTAAGCACTAGTGTTTGAAGGAACAGCTTAAAAAGAGAATCCTAATGTGATTTCTTTATAATGGGTGTGTTCCTTATCTTATCCTAGTGTCTAAACTCTTCTCCATGGCTGGACCCCCAAATAATATTCCTTTACGTGCTAAGGGGTATCTAGAGAGTGGGATAGGTTTAATAACTACCCTAACTCTAACGCGTACCCTAACCCTAACACCTACCCTAACCCTAACACGTACCCTAATCCTAACCCGTACCCTAAACCGAGCCCTAACCCTAACACGAACCCTAACCCTAACCCTAACCCATAACCTACGCCGTACCCGAACCCCTCCCCGAACCCGTACCCTAAGCCGTACCCTAAGCCTAACCCTAAGCCTAACCCTAACCCTAGGCTACCCTTGACTGCTTCTGCCTCCAATAGATTTCCTAAGCACTAGTGTTTGAAGGAACAGCTTAAAAAGAGAATCCTAATGTGATTTCTTTATAATGGGTGTGTTCCTTATCTTATCCTAGTGTCTAAACTCTTCTCCATGGCTGGACCCCCAAATAATATTCTTTTACGTGCTAAGGGGTATCTAGAGAGTGGGATAGGTTTAATAACTACCCTAACCCTAACGCGTACCCTAACCCTAACCCCTACCCTAACCCTAACACGTACCCTAATCCTAACCCGTACCCTAAACCGAGCCCTAACCCTAACACTAACCCTAACCCTAACCCTAACCCATACCCTACGCCGTACCCGAACCCCTCCCCGATCCCCTACCCTAAGCCGTACCCTAACCCTAACCCTAAGCCTAACCCTAACCCTAGGCTACCCTTGACTGCTTCTGCCTCCAATAGATTTCCTAAGCACTAGTGTTTGAAGGAACAGCTTAAAAAGAGAATCCTAATGTGATTTCTTTATAATGGGTGTGTTCCTTATCTTATCCTAGTGTCTAAACTCTTCTCCATGGCTGGACCCCCAAATAATATTCCTTTACGTGCTAAGGGGTATCTAGAGAGTGGGATAGGTTTAATAACTACCCTAACCCTAACGCGTACCCTAACCCTAACCCCTACCCTAACCCTAACACGTACCCTAATCCTAACCCGTACCCTAAACCGATCCCTAACCCTAACACTAACCCTAACCCATACCCTACGCCGTACCCGAACCCCTCCCCGAACCCGTACCCTAAGCCGTACCCTAAGCCTAACCCTAAGCCTAACCCTAACCCTAGGCTACCCTTGACTGCTTCTGCCTCCAATAGATTTCCTAAGCACTAGTGTTTGAAGGAACAGCTTAAAAAGAGAATCCTAATGTGATTTCTTTATAATGGGTGTGTTCCTTATCTTATCCTAGTGTCTAAACTCTTCTCCATGGCTGGACCCCCAAATAATATTCCTTTACGTGCTAAGGGGTATCTAGAGAGTGGGATAGGTTTAATAACTACCCTAACCCTAACGCGTAACCTAACCCTAAACCCTACCCTAACCCTAACACATACCCTAATCCTAACCCGTACCCTAAACCGAGCCCTAACCCTAACACTAACCCTAACCCTAACCCTAAACCATACCCTACGCCGTACCCGAACCCCTCCCCGAACCCGTACCCTAAACCGTACCCTAAGCCTAACCCTAAGCCTAACCCTAACCCTAGGCTACCCTTGACTGCTTCTGCCTCCAATAGATTTCCTAAGCACTAGTGTTTGAAGGAACAGCTTAAAAAGAGAATCCTAATGTGATTTCTTTATAATGGGTGTGTTCCTTATCTTATCCTAGTGTCTAAACTCTTCTCCATGGCTGGACCCCCAAATAATATTCCTTTACGTGCTATGGGGTATCTAGAGAGTGGGATAGGTTTAATAACTACCCTAAGCCTAACGCGTACCCTAACCCTAACACCTACCCTAACCCTAACACGTACCCTAATCCTAACCCGTACCCTAAACCGAGCCCTAACCCTAACACTAACCCTAAACCTAACCCTAACCCATACCCTACGCCGTACCCGAACCCCTCCCCGAACCCGTACCCTAAGCCGTACCCTAAGCCTAACCCTAACCCTAGGCTACCCTTGACTGCTTCTGCCTCCAATAGATTTCCTAAGCACTAGTGTTTGAAGGAACAGCTTAAAAAGAGAATCCTAATGTGATTTCTTTATAATGGGTGTGTTCCTTATCTTATCCTAGTGTCTAAACTCTTCTCCATGGCTGGACACCCAAATAATATTCCTTTACGTGCTAAGGGGTATCTAGAGAGTGGGATAGGTTTAATAACTACCCTAACCCTAACGCGTATCCTAACCCTAACCCCTACCCTAACCCTAACACATACCCTAATCCTAACCCGTAACCTGAACCAAGCCCTAACCCTAACACTAACCCTAACCCTAACCCTAACGCATACCCTATGCCGTACCCGAACCCCTCCCCGAACCCGTACCCTAAGCCGTACCCTAAGCCTAACCCTAAGCCTAACCCTAACCCTAGGCTACCCTTGACTGCTTCTGCCTCCAATAGATTTCCTAAGCACTAGTGTTTGAAGGAACAGCTTAAAAAGAGAATCCTAATGTGATTTCTTTATAATGGGTGTGTTCCTTATCTTATCTTAGTGTCTAAACTCTTCTCCATGGCTGGACCCCCAAATAATATTCCTTTACGTGCTAAGGGGTATCTAGAGAGTGGGATAGGTTTAATAACTACCCTAACCCTAACACGTAACCTAACCCTAACCCCTACCCTAACCCTAACACGTACCCTAATCCTAACCCGTACCCTAAACCGAGCCCTAACCCTAACACTAACCCTAACCCTAACCCTAACCCATACCCTACGCCGTACCCGAACCCCTCCCCGAACCCGTACCCTAAGCCGTACCCTAAGCCTAACCCTAAGCCTAACCCTAACCCTAGGCTACCCTTGACTGCTTCTGCCTCCAATAGATTTCCTAAGCACTAGTGTTTGAAGGAACAGCTTAAAAAGAGAATCCTAATGTGATTTCTTTATAATGGGTGTGTTCCTTATCTTATCCTAGTGTCTAAACTCTTCTCCATGGCTGGACCCCCAAATAATATTCCTTTACGTGCTAAGGGGTATCTAGAGAGTGGGATAGGTTTAATAACTACCCTAACTCTAACGCGTACCCTAACCCTAACACCTACCCTAACCCTAACACGTACCCTAATCCTAACCCGTACCCTAAACCGAGCCCTAACCCTAACACGAACCCTAACCCTAACCCTAACCCATAACCTACGCCGTACCCGAACCCCTCCCCGAACCCGTACCCTAAGCCGTACCCTAAGCCTAACCCTAAGCCTAACCCTAACCCTAGGCTACCCTTGACTGCTTCTGCCTCCAATAGATTTCCTAAGCACTAGTGTTTGAAGGAACAGCTTAAAAAGAGAATCCTAATGTGATTTCTTTATAATGGGTGTGTTCCTTATCTTATCCTAGTGTCTAAACTCTTCTCCATGGCTGGACCCCCAAATAATATTCCTTTACGTGCTAAGGGGTATCTAGAGAGTGGGATAGGTTTAATAACTACCCTAACCCTAACGCGTACCCTAACCCTAACCCCTACCCTAACCCTAACACGTACCCTAATCCTAACCCGTACCCTAAACCGATCCCTAAGCCTAACACTAACCCTAACCCTAACCCTAACCCATACCCTACGCCGTACCCGAACCCCTCCCCGATCCCCTACCCTAAGCCGTACCCTAACCCTAACCCTAAGCCTAACCCTAACCCTAGGCTACCCTTGACTGCTTCTGCCTCCAATAGATTTCCTAAGCACTAGTGTTTGAAGGAACAGCTTAAAAAGAGAATCCTAATGTGATTTCTTTATAATGGGTGTGTTCCTTATCTTATCCTAGTGTCTAAACTCTTCTCCATGGCTGGACCCCCAAATAATATTCCTTTACGTGCTAAGGGGTATCTAGAGAGTGGGATAGGTTTAATAACTACCCTAACCCTAACGCGTACCCTAACCCTAACCCTAACCCCTACCCTAACCCTAACACGTACCCTAATCCTAACCCGTACCCTAAACCGATCCCTAACCCTAACACTAACCCTAACCCATACCCTACGCCGTACCCGAACCCCTCCCCGAACCCGTACCCTAAGCCGTACCCTAAGCCTAACCCTAAGCCTAACCCTAACCCTAGGCTACCCTTGACTGCTTCTGCCTCCAATAGATTTCCTAAGCACTAGTGTTTTAAGGAACAGCTTAAAAAGAGAATCCTAATGTGATTTCTTTATAATGGGTGTGTTCCTTATCTTATCTTAGTGTCTAAACTCTTCTCCATGGCTGGACCCCCAAATAATATTCCTTTACGTGCTAAGGGGTATCTAGAGAGTGGGATAGGTTTAATAACTACCCTAACCCTAACGCGTACCCTAACCCTAACACCTACCCTAACCCGTACCCTAATCCTAACCCGTACCCTAAACCGATCCCTAACCCTAACACTAACCCTAACCCATACCCTACGCCGTACCCGAACCCCTCCCCGAACCCGTACCCTAAGCCGTACCCTAAGCCGTACCCTAAGCCTAACCCTAACCCTAGGCTACCATTGACTGCTTCTGCCTCCAGTAGATTTCCTAAGCACTAGTGTTTGAAGGAACAGCTTAAAAAGAGAATCCTAATATGATTTCTTTATAATGGGTGTGTTCCTTATCTTATCCTAGTGTCTAAACTCTTCTCCATGGCTGGACCCCCAAATAATATTCCTTTACGTGCTAAGGGGTATCTAGAGAGTGGGATAGGTTTAATAACTACCCTAACCCTAACGCGTACCCTAACCCTAACACCTACCCTAACCCTAACACGTACCCTAATCCTAACCCGTACCCTAAACCGAGCCCTAACCCTAACACTAACCCTAAACCTAACCCTAACCCATACCCTACACCGTACCCGAACCCCTCCCCGAACCCGTACCCTAAGCCGTACCCTAAGCCTAACCCTAAGCCTAACCCTAACCCTAGGCTACCCTTGACTGCTTCTGCCTCCAATAGATTTCCTAAGCACTAGTGTTTGAAGGAACAGCTTAAAAAGAGAATCCTAATGTGATTTCTTTATAATGGGTGTGTTCCTTATCTTATCCTAGTGTCTAAACTCTTCTCCATGGCTGGACCCCCAAATAATATTCCTTTACGTGCTAAGGGGTATCTATAGAGAGTGGGATAGGTTTAATAACTACCCTAACCCTAACGCGTACCCTAACCCTAACACCTACCCTAACCCTAACACGTACCCTAATCCTAACCCGTACCCTAAACCGAGCCCTAACCCTAACACTAACCCTAAACCTAACCCTAACCCATACCCTACGCTGTACCCGAACCCCTCCCCGAACCCGTACCCTAAGCCGTACCCTAAGCCTAACCCTAAGCCTAACCCTAACCCTAGGCTACCCTTGACTGCTTCTGCCTCCAATAGATTTCCTAAGCACTAGTGTTTGAAGCAACAGCTTAAAAAGAGAATCCTAATGTGATTTCTTTATAATGGGTGTGTTCCTTATCTTATCCTAGTGTCTAAACTCTTCTCCATGGCTGGACCCCCAAATAATATTCCTTTACGTGCTAAGGGGTATCTAGAGAGTGGGATAGGTTTAATAACTACCCTAACCCTAATGCGTACCCTAACCCTAACCCCTACCCTAAACCTAACACGTACCCTAATCCTAACCCGTACCCTGAACCGAGTCCTAACCCTAACACTAACCCTAACCCTAACCCTAACCCATACCCTACGCCGTACCCGAACCCCTCCCCGAACCCGTACCCTAAGCCGTACCCTAAGCCTAACCCTAAGCCTAACCCTAACCCTAGGCTACCCTTGACTGCTTCTGCCTCCAATAGATTTCCTAAGCACTAGTGTTTGAAGGAACAGCTTAAAAAGAGAATCCTAATGTGATTTCTTTATAATGGGTGTGTTCCTTATCTTATCCTAGTGTCTAAACTCTTCTCCATGGCTGGACCCCCAAATAATATTCCTTTACGTGCTAAGGGGTATCTAGAGAGTGGGATAGGTTTAATAACTACCCTAACCCTAACGCGTACCCTAACCCTAACCCCTACCCTAACCCTAACACGTACCCTAATCCTAACCCGTACCCTAAACCGAGCCCTAACCCTAACACTAACCCTAACCCTAACCCTAACCCATACCCTACGCCGTACCCGAACCCCTCCCCGATCCCCTACCCTAAGCCGTACCCTAACCCTAACCCTAAGCCTAACCCTAACCCTAGGCTACCCTTGACTGCTTCTGCCTCCAATAGATTTCCTAAGCACTAGTGTTTGAAGGAACAGCTTAAAAAGAGAATCCTAATGTGATTTCTTTATAATGGGTGTGTTCCTTATCTTATCCTAGTGTCTAAACTCTTCTCCATGGCTGGACCCCCAAATAATATTCCTTTACGTGCTAAGGGGTATCTAGAGAGTGGGATAGGTTTAATAACTACCCTAACCCTAACGCGTACCCTAACCCTAACCCCTACCCTAACCCTAACACGTACCCTAATCCTAACCCGTACCCTAAACCGATCCCTAACCCTAACACTAACCCTAACCCATACCCTACGCCGTACCCGAACCCCTCCCCGATCCCCTACCCTAAGCCGTACCCTAACCCTAACCCTAAGCCTAACCCTAACCCTAGGCTACCCTTGACTGCTTCTGCCTCCAATAGATTTCCTAAGCACTAGTGTTTGAAGGAACAGCTTAAAAAGAGAATCCTAATGTGATTTCTTTATAATGGGTGTGTTCCTTATCTTATCCTAGTGTCTAAACTCTTCTCCATGGCTGGACCCCCAAATAATATTCCTTTACGTGCTAAGGGGTATCTAGAGAGTGGGATAGGTTTAATAACTACCCTAACCCTAACGCGTACCCTAACCCTAACACCTACCCTAACCCTAACACGTACCCTAATCCTAACCCGTACCCTAAACCGAGCCCTAACCCTAACACTAACCCTAAACCTAACCCTAACCCATACCCTACGCCGTACCCGAACCCCTCCCCGAACCCGTACCCTAAGCCGTACCCTAAGCCTAACCCTAAGCCTAACCCTAACCCTAGGCTACCCTTGACTGCTTCTGCCTCCAATAGATTTCCTAAGCACTAGTGTTTTAAGGAACACCTTAAAAAGAGAATCCTAATGTGATTTCTTTATAATGGGTGTGTTCCTTATCTTATCCTAGTGTCTAAACTCTTCTCCATGGCTGGACCCCCAAATAATATTCCTTTACGTGCTAAGGGGTATCTAGAGAGTGGGATAGGTTTAATAACTACCCTAACCCTAACGCGTACCCTAACCCTAACCCCTACCCTAACCCTAACACGTACCCTAATCCTAACCCGTACCCTAAACCGATCCCTAACCCTAACCCTAACCCTAACTCATACCCTACGCCGTACCCGAACCCCTCCCCGAACCCGTACCCTAAGCCATACCCTAAGCCTAACCCTAAGCCTAACCCTAAACCTAGGCTACCCTTGACTGCTTCTGCCTCCAATAGATTTCCTAAGCACTAGTGTTTGAAGGAACAGCTTAAAAAGAGAATCCTAATGTGATTTCTTTATAATGGGTGTGTTCCTTATCTTATCCTAGTGTCTAAACTCTTCTCCATGGCTGGACCCCCAAATAATATTCCTTTACGTGCTAAGGGGTATCTAGAGAGTGGGATAGGTTTAATAACTACCCTAACCCTAACGCGTAACCTAACCCTAACCCCTACCCTAACCCTAACACATACCCTAATCCTAACCCGTACCCTAAACCGAGCCCTAACCCTAACACTAACCCTAACCCTAACCCTAACCCATACCCTACGCCGTACCCGAACCCCTCCCCGATCCCCTACCCTAAGCCGTACCCTAAGCCTAACCCTAAGCCTAACCCTAACCCTAGGCTACCCTTGACTGCTTCTGCCTCCAATAGATTTCCTAAGCACTAGTGTTTGAAGGAACAGCTTAAAAAGAGAATCCTAATGTGATTCCTTTATAATGGGTGTGTTCCTTATCTTATCCTAGTGTCTAAACTCTTCTCCATGGCTGGACCCCCAAATAATATTCCTTTACGTGCTAAGGGGTATCTAGAGAGTGGGATAGGTTTAATAACTACCCTAACCCTAACGCGTACCCTAACCCTAACCCCTACCCTAACCCTAACACGTACCCTAATCCTAACCCGTACCCTAAACCGAGCCCTAACCCTAACACTAACCCTAACCCATACCCTACGCCGTACCCGAACCCCTCCCCGAACCCGTACCCTAAGCCGTACCCTAAGCCTAACCCTAAGCCTAACCCTAACCCTAGGCTACCATTGACTGCTTCTGCCTCCAATAGATTTCCTAAGCACTAGTGTTTGAAGGAACAGCTTAAAAAGAGAATCCTAATGTGATTTCTTTATAATGGGTGTGTTCCTTATCTTATCCTAGTGTCTAAACTCTTCTCCATGGCTGGACCCCCAAATAATATTCCTTTACGTGCTAAGGGGTATCTAGAGAGTGGGATAGGTTTAATAACTACCCTAACCCTAACGCGTAACCTAACCCTAACCCCTACCCTAACCCTAACACATACCCTAATCCTAACCCGTACCCTAAACCGAGCCCTAACCCTAACACTAACCCTAACCCTAACCCTAACCCATACCCTACGCCGTACCCGAACCCCTCCCCGAACCCGTACCCTAAGCCGTACCCTAAGCCTAACCCTAAGCCTAACCCTAACCCTAGGCTACCCTTGACTGCTTCTGCCTCCAATAGATTTCCTAAGCACTAGTGTTTGAAGGAACAGCTTAAAAAGAGAATCCTAATGTGATTTCTTTATAATGGGTGTGTTCCTTATCTTATCGTAGTGTCTAAACTCTTCTCCATGGCTGGACCCCCAAATAATATTCCTTTACGTGCTAAGGGGTATCTAGAGAGTGGGATAGGTTTAATAACTACCCTAACCCTAACGCGTACCCTAACCCTAACACCTACCCTAACCCTAACACGTACCCTAATCCTAACCCGTACCCTAAACCGAGCCCTAACCCTAACACGAACCCTAACCCTAACCCTAACCCATACCCTACGCCGTACCCGAACCCCTCCCCGAACCCGTACCCTAAGCCGTACCCTAAGCCTAACCCTAAGCCTAACCCTAACCCTAGGCTACCCTTGACTGCTTCTGCCTCCAATAGATTTCCTAAGCACTAGTGTTTGAAGGAACAGCTTAAAAAGAGAATCCTAATGTGATTTCTTTATAATGGGTGTGTTCCTTATCTTATCCTAGTGTCTAAACTCTTCTCCATGGCTGGACCCCCAAATAATATTCCTTTACGTGCTAAGGGGTATCTAGAGAGTGGGATAGGTTTAATAACTACCCTAACCCTAACGCGTACCCTAACCCTAACCCCTACCCTAACCCTAACACGTACCCTAATCCTAACCCGTACCCTAAACCGAGCCCTAACCCTAACACTAACCCTAACCCATACCCTACGCCGTACCCGAACCCCTCCCCGAACCCGTACCCTAAGCCGTACCCTAAGCCTAACCCTAAGCCTAAACCTAACCCTAGGCTACCCTTGACTGCTTCTGCCTCCAATAGATTTCCTAAGCACTAGTGTTTGAAGGAACAGCTTAAAAAGAGAATCCTAATGTGATTTCTTTATAATGGGTGTGTTCCTTATCTTATCCTAGTGTCTAAACTCTTCTCCATGGCTGGACCCCCAAATAATATTCCTTTACGTGCTATGGGGTATCTAGAGAGTGGGATAGGTTTAATAACTACCCTAACCCTAACGCGTACCCTAACCCTAACACCTACCCTAACCCTAACACGTACCCTAATCCTAACCCGTACCCTAAACCGAGCCCTAACCCTAACACTAACCCTAAACCTAACCCTAACCCATACCCTACGCCGTACCCGAACCCCTCCCCGAACCCGTACCCTAAGCCGTACCCTAAGCCTAACCCTAAGCCTAACCCTAACCCTAGGCTACCCTTGACTGCTTCTGCCTCCAATAGATTTCCTAAGCACTAGTGTTTGAAGGAACAGCTTAAAAAGAGAATCCTAATGTGATTTCTTTATAATGGGTGTGTTCCTTATCTTATCCTAGTGTCTAAACTCTTCTCCATGGCTGGACCCCCAAATAATATTCCTTTACGTGCTAAGGGGTATCTAGAGAGTGGGATAGGTTTAATAACTACCCTAACCCTAACGCGTACCCTAACCCTAACCCCTACCCTAACCCTAACACGTACCCTAATCCTAACCCGTACCCTAAACCGAGCCCTAACCCTAACACTAACCCTAACCCTAACCCTAACCCATACCCTACGCCGTACCCGAACCCCTCCCCGATCCCCTACCCTAAGCCGTACCCTAACCCTAACCCTAAGCCTAACCCTAACCCTAGGCTACCCTTGACTGCTTCTGCCTCCAATAGATTTCCTAAGCACTAGTGTTTGAAGGAACAGCTTAAAAAGAGAATCCTAATGTGATTTCTTTATAATGGGTGTGTTCCTTATCTTATCCTAGTGTCTAAACTCTTCTCCATGGCTGGACCCCCAAATAATATTCCTTTACGTGCTACGGGGTATCTAGAGAGTGGGATAGGTTTAATAACTACCCTAACCCTAACGCGTACCCTAACCCTAACCCCTACCCTAACCCTAACACGTACCCTAATCCTAACCCGTACCCTAAACCGATCCCTAACCCTAACACTAACCCTAACCCATACCCTACGCCGTACCCGAACCCCTCCCCGAACCCGTACCCTAAGCCGTACCCTAAGCCTAACCCTAAGCCTAACCCTAACCCTAGGCTACCATTGACTGCTTCTGCCTCCAATAGATTTCCTAAGCACTAGTGTTTGAAGGAACAGCTTAAAAAGAGAATCCTAATGTGATTTCTTTATAATGGGTGTGTTCCTTATCTTATCCTAGTGTCTAAACTCTTCTCCATGGCTGGACCCCCAAATAATATTCCTTTACGTGCTATGGGGTATCTAGAGAGTGGGATAGGTTTAATAACTACCCTAACCCTAACGCGTACCCTAACCCTAACACCTACCCTAACCCTAACACGTACCCTAATCCTAACCCGTACCCTAAACCGAGCCCTAACCCTAACACTAACCCTAAACCTAACCCTAACCCATACCCTACGCCGTACCGGAACCCCTCCCCGAACCCGTACCCTAAGCCGTACCCTAAGTCTAACCCTAAGCCTAACCCTAACCCTAGGCTACCCTTGACTGCTTCTGCCTCCAATAGATTTCCTAAGCACTAGTGTTTGAAGGAACAGCTTAAAAAGAGAATCCTAATGTGATTTCTTTATAATGGGTGTGTTCCTTATCTTATCCTAGTGTCTAAACTCTTCTCCATGGCTGGACCCCCAAATAATATTCCTTTACGTGCTAAGGGGTATCTAGAGAGTGGGATAGGTTTAATAACTACCCTAACCCTAACGCGTATCCTAACCCTAACCCCTACCCTAACCCTAACACATACCCTAATCCTAACCCGTAACCTGAACCGAGCCCTAACCCTAACACTAACCCTAACCCTAACCCTAACCCATACCCTACGCCGTACCCGAACCCCTCCCCGAACCCGTACCCTAAGCCGTACCCTAAGCCTAACCCTAAGCCTAACCCTAACCCTAGGCTACCCTTGACTGCTTCTGCCTCCAATAGATTTCCTAAGCACTAGTGTTTGAAGCAACACCTTAAAAAGAGAATCCTAATGTGATTTCTTTATAATGGGTGTGTTCCTTATCTTATCCTAGTGTCTAAACTCTTCTCCATGGCTGGACCCCCAAATAATATTCCTTTACCTGCTAAGGGGTATCTAGAGAGTGGGATAGGTTTAATAACTACCCTAACCCTAACGCGTAACCTAACCCTAACCCCTACCCTAACCCTAACACATACCCTAATCCTAACCCGTACCCTAAACCGAGCCCTAACCCTAACACGAACCCTAACCCTAACCCTAACCCATACCCTACGCCGTACCCGAACCCCTCCCCGAACCCGTACCCTAAGCCGTACCCTAAGCCTAACCCTAAGCCTAACCCTAACCCTAGGCTACCCTTGACTGCTTCTGCCTCCAATAGATTTCCTAAGCACTAGTGTTTTAAGGAACAGCTTAAAAAGAGAATCCTAATGTGATTTCTTTATAATGGGTGTGTTCCTTATCTTATCCTAGTGTCTAAACTCTTCTCCATGGCTGGACCCCCAAATAATATTCCTTTACGTGCTAAGGGGTATCTAGAGAGTGGGATAGGTTTAATAACTACCCTAACCCTAACGCGTACCCTAACCCTAACCCCTACCCTAACCCTAACACGTACCCTAATCCTAACCCGTACCCTAAACCGAGCCCTAACCCTAACACTAACCCTAACCCTAACCCTAACCCATACCCTACGCCGTACCCGAACCCCTCCCCGATCCCCTACCCTAAGCCGTACCCTAACCCTAACCCTAAGCCTAACCCTAACCCTAGGCTACCCTTGACTGCTTCTGCCTCCAATAGATTTCCTAAGCACTAGTGTTTGAAGGAACAGCTTAAAAAGAGAATCCTAATGTGATTTCTTTATAATGGGTGTGTTCCTTATCTTATCCTAGTGTCTAAACTCTTCTCCATGGCTGGACCCCCAAATAATATTCCTTTACGTGCTACGGGGTATCTAGAGAGTGGGATAGGTTTAATAACTACCCTAACCCTAACGCGTACCCTAACCCTAACCCCTACCCTAACCCTAACACGTACCCTAATCCTAACCCGTACCCTAAACCGATCCCTAACCCTAACACTAACCCTAACCCATACCCTACGCCGTACCCGAACCCCTCCCCGAACCCGTACCCTAAGCCGTACCCTAAGCCTAACCCTAAGCCTAAACCTAACCCTAGGCTACCATTGACTGCTTCTGCCTCCAATAGATTTCCTAAGCACTAGTGTTTGAAGGAACAGCTTAAAAAGAGAATCCTAATGTGATTTCTTTATACTGGGTGTGTTCCTTATCTTATCCTAGTGTCTAAACTCTTCTCCATGGCTGGACCCCCAAATAATATTCCTTTACGTGCTATGGGGTATCTAGAGAGTGGGATAGGTTTAATAACTACCCTAAGCCTAACGCGTACCCTAACCCTAACACCTACCCTAACCCTAACACGTACCCTAATCCTAACCCGTACCCTAAACCGAGCCCTAACCCTAACACTAACCCTAAACCTAACCCTAACCCATACCCTACGCC
Organism: Balaenoptera ricei; assembly: GCF_028023285.1. NCBI lineage: Eukaryota > Metazoa > Chordata > Mammalia > Artiodactyla > Balaenopteridae > Balaenoptera > Balaenoptera ricei. The sequence goes on from NW_026777514.1 coordinate 48,739, forward strand.
GTACCCGAACCCCTCCCCGAACCCGTACCCTAAGCCGTACCCTAAGCCTAACCCTAACCCTAGGCTACCCTTGACTGCTTCTGCCTCCAATAGATTTCCTAAGCACTAGTGTTTGAAGGAACAGCTTAAAAAGAGAATCCTAATGTGATTTCTTTATAATGGGTGTGTTCCTTATCTTATCCTAGTGTCTAAACTCTTCTCCATGGCTGGACACCCAAATAATATTCCTTTACGTGCTAAGGGGTATCTAGAGAGTGGGATAGGTTTAATAACTACCCTAACCCTAACGCGTATCCTAACCCTAACCCCTACCCTAACCCTAACACATACCCTAATCCTAACCCGTAACCTGAACCAAGCCCTAACCCTAACACTAACCCTAACCCTAACCCTAACCCATACCCTATACCGTACCCGAACCCCTCCCCGAACCCGTACCCTAAGCCGTACCCTAAGCCTAACCCTAAGCCTAACCCTAACCCTAGGCTACCCTTGACTGCTTCTGCCTCCAATAGATTTCCTAAGCACTAGTGTTTGAAGGAACAGCTTAAAAAGAGAATCCTAATGTGATTTCTTTATAATGGGTGTGTTCCTTATCTTATCCTAGTGTCTAAACTCTTCTCCATGGCTGGACCCCCAAATAATATTCCTTTACGTGCTAAGGGGTATCTAGAGAGTGGGATAGGTTTAATAACTACCCTAACCCTAACACGTAACCTAACCCTAACCCCTACCCTAACCCTAACACGTACCCTAATCCTAACCCGTACCCTAAACCGAGCCCTAACCCTAACACTAACCCTAACCCTAACCCTAACCCATACCCTACGCCGTACCCGAACCCCTCCCCGAACCCGTACCCTAAGCCGTACCCTAAGCCTAACCCTAAGCCTAACCCTAACCCTAGGCTACCCTTGACTGCTTCTGCCTCCAATAGATTTCCTAAGCACTAGTGTTTGAAGGAACAGCTTAAAAAGAGAATCCTAATGTGATTTCTTTATAATGGGTGTGTTCCTTATCTTATCCTAGTGTCTAAACTCTTCTCCATGGCTGGACCCCCAAATAATATTCCTTTACGTGCTAAGGGGTATCTAGAGAGTGGGATAGGTTTAATAACTACCCTAACTCTAACGCGTACCCTAACCCTAACACCTACCCTAACCCTAACACGTACCCTAATCCTAACCCGTACCCTAAACCGAGCCCTAACCCTAACACGAACCCTAACCCTAACCCTAACCCATAACCTACGCCGTACCCGAACCCCTCCCCGAACCCGTACCCTAAGCCGTACCCTAAGCCTAACCCTAAGCCTAACCCTAACCCTAGGCTACCCTTGACTGCTTCTGCCTCCAATAGATTTCCTAAGCACTAGTGTTTGAAGGAACAGCTTAAAAAGAGAATCCTAATGTGATTTCTTTATAATGGGTGTGTTCCTTATCTTATCCTAGTGTCTAAACTCTTCTCCATGGCTGGACCCCCAAATAATATTCTTTTACGTGCTAAGGGGTATCTAGAGAGTGGGATAGGTTTAATAACTACCCTAACCCTAACGCGTACCCTAACCCTAACCCCTACCCTAACCCTAACACGTACCCTAATCCTAACCCGTACCCTAAACCGAGCCCTAACCCTAACACTAACCCTAACCCTAACCCTAACCCATACCCTACGCCGTACCCGAACCCCTCCCCGATCCCCTACCCTAAGCCGTACCCTAACCCTAACCCTAAGCCTAACCCTAACCCTAGGCTACCCTTGACTGCTTCTGCCTCCAATAGATTTCCTAAGCACTAGTGTTTGAAGGAACAGCTTAAAAAGAGAATCCTAATGTGATTTCTTTATAATGGGTGTGTTCCTTATCTTATCCTAGTGTCTAAACTCTTCTCCATGGCTGGACCCCCAAATAATATTCCTTTACGTGCTAAGGGGTATCTAGAGAGTGGGATAGGTTTAATAACTACCCTAACCCTAACGCGTACCCTAACCCTAACCCCTACCCTAACCCTAACACGTACCCTAATCCTAACCCGTACCCTAAACCGATCCCTAACCCTAACACTAACCCTAACCCATACCCTACGCCGTACCCGAACCCCTCCCCGAACCCGTACCCTAAGCCGTACCCTAAGCCTAACCCTAAGCCTAACCCTAACCCTAGGCTACCCTTGACTGCTTCTGCCTCCAATAGATTTCCTAAGCACTAGTGTTTGAAGGAACAGCTTAAAAAGAGAATCCTAATGTGATTTCTTTATAATGGGTGTGTTCCTTATCTTATCCTAGTGTCTAAACTCTTCTCCATGGCTGGACCCCCAAATAATATTCCTTTACGTGCTAAGGGGTATCTAGAGAGTGGGATAGGTTTAATAACTACCCTAACCCTAACGCGTAACCTAACCCTAACCCCTACCCTAACCCTAACACATACCCTAATCCTAACCCGTACCCTAAACCGAGCCCTAACCCTAACACTAACCCTAACCCTAACCCTAAACCATACCCTACGCCGTACCCGAACCCCTCCCCGAACCCGTACCCTAAACCGTACCCTAAGCCTAACCCTAAGCCTAACCCTAACCCTAGGCTACCCTTGACTGCTTCTGCCTCCAATAGATTTCCTAAGCACTAGTGTTTGAAGGAACAGCTTAAAAAGAGAATCCTAATGTGATTTCTTTATAATGGGTGTGTTCCTTATCTTATCCTAGTGTCTAAACTCTTCTCCATGGCTGGACCCCCAAATAATATTCCTTTACGTGCTATGGGGTATCTAGAGAGTGGGATAGGTTTAATAACTACCCTAAGCCTAACGCGTACCCTAACCCTAACACCTACCCTAACCCTAACACGTACCCTAATCCTAACCCGTACCCTAAACCGAGCCCTAACCCTAACACTAACCCTAAACCTAACCCTAACCCATACCCTACGCCGTACCCGAACCCCTCCCCGAACCCGTACCCTAAGCCGTACCCTAAGCCTAACCCTAACCCTAGGCTACCCTTGACTGCTTCTGCCTCCAATAGATTTCCTAAGCACTAGTGTTTGAAGGAACAGCTTAAAAAGAGAATCCTAATGTGATTTCTTTATAATGGGTGTGTTCCTTATCTTATCCTAGTGTCTAAACTCTTCTCCATGGCTGGACACCCAAATAATATTCCTTTACGTGCTAAGGGGTATCTAGAGAGTGGGATAGGTTTAATAACTACCCTAACCCTAACGCGTATCCTAACCCTAACCCCTACCCTAACCCTAACACATACCCTAATCCTAACCCGTAACCTGAACCAAGCCCTAACCCTAACACTAACCCTAACCCTAACCCTAACGCATACCCTATGCCGTACCCGAACCCCTCCCCGAACCCGTACCCTAAGCCGTACCCTAAGCCTAACCCTAAGCCTAACCCTAACCCTAGGCTACCCTTGACTGCTTCTGCCTCCAATAGATTTCCTAAGCACTAGTGTTTGAAGGAACAGCTTAAAAAGAGAATCCTAATGTGATTTCTTTATAATGGGTGTGTTCCTTATCTTATCTTAGTGTCTAAACTCTTCTCCATGGCTGGACCCCCAAATAATATTCCTTTACGTGCTAAGGGGTATCTAGAGAGTGGGATAGGTTTAATAACTACCCTAACCCTAACACGTAACCTAACCCTAACCCCTACCCTAACCCTAACACGTACCCTAATCCTAACCCGTACCCTAAACCGAGCCCTAACCCTAACACTAACCCTAACCCTAACCCTAACCCATACCCTACGCCGTACCCGAACCCCTCCCCGAACCCGTACCCTAAGCCGTACCCTAAGCCTAACCCTAAGCCTAACCCTAACCCTAGGCTACCCTTGACTGCTTCTGCCTCCAATAGATTTCCTAAGCACTAGTGTTTGAAGGAACAGCTTAAAAAGAGAATCCTAATGTGATTTCTTTATAATGGGTGTGTTCCTTATCTTATCCTAGTGTCTAAACTCTTCTCCATGGCTGGACCCCCAAATAATATTCCTTTACGTGCTAAGGGGTATCTAGAGAGTGGGATAGGTTTAATAACTACCCTAACTCTAACGCGTACCCTAACCCTAACACCTACCCTAACCCTAACACGTACCCTAATCCTAACCCGTACCCTAAACCGAGCCCTAACCCTAACACGAACCCTAAACCTAACCCTAACCCATAACCTACGCCGTACCCGAACCCCTCCCCGAACCCGTACCCTAAGCCGTACCCTAAGCCTAACCCTAAGCCTAACCCTAACCCTAGGCTACCCTTGACTGCTTCTGCCTCCAATAGATTTCCTAAGCACTAGTGTTTGAAGGAACAGCTTAAAAAGAGAATCCTAATGTGATTTCTTTATAATGGGTGTGTTCCTTATCTTATCCTAGTGTCTAAACTCTTCTCCATGGCTGGACCCCCAAATAATATTCCTTTACGTGCTAAGGGGTATCTAGAGAGTGGGATAGGTTTAATAACTACCCTAACCCTAACGCGTACCCTAACCCTAACCCCTACCCTAACCCTAACACGTACCCTAATCCTAACCCGTACCCTAAACCGATCCCTAACCCTAACACTAACCCTAACCCTAACCCTAACCCATACCCTACGCCGTACCCGAACCCCTCCCCGATCCCCTACCCTAAGCCGTACCCTAACCCTAACCCTAAGCCTAACCCTAACCCTAGGCTACCCTTGACTGCTTCTGCCTCCAATAGATTTCCTAAGCACTAGTGTTTGAAGGAACAGCTTAAAAAGAGAATCCTAATGTGATTTCTTTATAATGGGTGTGTTCCTTATCTTATCCTAGTGTCTAAACTCTTCTCCATGGCTGGACCCCCAAATAATATTCCTTTACGTGCTAAGGGGTATCTAGAGAGTGGGATAGGTTTAATAACTACCCTAACCCTAACGCGTACCCTAACCCTAACCCTAACCCCTACCCTAACCCTAACACGTACCCTAATCCTAACCCGTACCCTAAACCGATCCCTAACCCTAACACTAACCCTAACCCATACCCTACGCCGTACCCGAACCCCTCCCCGAACCCGTACCCTAAGCCGTACCCTAAGCCTAACCCTAAGCCTAACCCTAACCCTAGGCTACCCTTGACTGCTTCTGCCTCCAATAGATTTCCTAAGCACTAGTGTTTTAAGGAACAGCTTAAAAAGAGAATCCTAATGTGATTTCTTTATAATGGGTGTGTTCCTTATCTTATCTTAGTGTCTAAACTCTTCTCCATGGCTGGACCCCCAAATAATATTCCTTTACGTGCTAAGGGGTATCTAGAGAGTGGGATAGGTTTAATAACTACCCTAACCCTAACGCGTACCCTAACCCTAACACCTACCCTAACCCGTACCCTAATCCTAACCCGTACCCTAAACCGATCCCTAACCCTAACACTAACCCTAACCCATACCCTACGCCGTACCCGAACCCCTCCCCGAACCCGTACCCTAAGCCGTACCCTAAGCCGTACCCTAAGCCTAACCCTAACCCTAGGCTACCATTGACTGCTTCTGCCTCCAGTAGATTTCCTAAGCACTAGTGTTTGAAGGAACAGCTTAAAAAGAGAATCCTAATATGATTTCTTTATAATGGGTGTGTTCCTTATCTTATCCTAGTGTCTAAACTCTTCTCCATGGCTGGACCCCCAAATAATATTCCTTTACGTGCTAAGGGGTATCTAGAGAGTGGGATAGGTTTAATAACTACCCTAACCCTAACGCGTACCCTAACCCTAACACCTACCCTAACCCTAACACGTACCCTAATCCTAACCCGTACCCTAAACCGAGCCCTAACCCTAACACTAACCCTAAACCTAACCCTAACCCATACCCTACACCGTACCCGAACCCCTCCCCGAACCCGTACCCTAAGCCGTACCCTAAGCCTAACCCTAAGCCTAACCCTAACCCTAGGCTACCCTTGACTGCTTCTGCCTCCAATAGATTTCCTAAGCACTAGTGTTTGAAGGAACAGCTTAAAAAGAGAATCCTAATGTGATTTCTTTATAATGGGTGTGTTCCTTATCTTATCCTAGTGTCTAAACTCTTCTCCATGGCTGGACCCCCAAATAATATTCCTTTACGTGCTAAGGGGTATCTATAGAGAGTGGGATAGGTTTAATAACTACCCTAACCCTAACGCGTACCCTAACCCTAACACCTACCCTAACCCTAACACGTACCCTAATCCTAACCCGTACCCTAAACCGAGCCCTAACCCTAACACTAACCCTAAACCTAACCCTAACCCATACCCTACGCCGTACCCGAACCCCTCCCCGAACCCGTACCCTAAGCCGTACCCTAAGCCTAACCCTAAGCCTAACCCTAACCCTAGGCTACCCTTGACTGCTTCTGCCTCCAATAGATTTCCTAAGCACTAGTGTTTGAAGCAACAGCTTAAAAAGAGAATCCTAATGTGATTTCTTTATAATGGGTGTGTTCCTTATCTTATCCTAGTGTCTAAACTCTTCTCCATGGCTGGACCCCCAAATAATATTCCTTTACGTGCTAAGGGGTATCTAGAGAGTGGGATAGGTTTAATAACTACCCTAACCCTAATGCGTACCCTAACCCTAACCCCTACCCTAACCCTAACACGTACCCTAATCCTAACCCGTACCCTGAACCGAGTCCTAACCCTAACACTAACCCTAACCCTAACCCTAACCCATACCCTACGCCGTACCCGAACCCCTCCCCGAACCCGTACCCTAAGCCGTACCCTAAGCCTAACCCTAAGCCTAACCCTAACCCTAGGCTACCCTTGACTGCTTCTGCCTCCAATAGATTTCCTAAGCACTAGTGTTTGAAGGAACAGCTTAAAAAGAGAATCCTAATGTGATTTCTTTATAATGGGTGTGTTCCTTATCTTATCCTAGTGTCTAAACTCTTCTCCATGGCTGGACCCCCAAATAATATTCCTTTACGTGCTAAGGGGTATCTAGAGAGTGGGATAGGTTTAATAACTACCCTAACCCTAACGCGTACCCTAACCCTAACCCCTACCCTAACCCTAACACGTACCCTAATCCTAACCCGTACCCTAAACCGAGCCCTAACCCTAACACTAACCCTAACCCTAACCCTAACCCATACCCTACGCCGTACCCGAACCCCTCCCCGATCCCCTACCCTAAGCCGTACCCTAACCCTAACCCTAAGCCTAACCCTAACCCTAGGCTACCCTTGACTGCTTCTGCCTCCAATAGATTTCCTAAGCACTAGTGTTTGAAGGAACAGCTTAAAAAGAGAATCCTAATGTGATTTCTTTATAATGGGTGTGTTCCTTATCTTATCCTAGTGTCTAAACTCTTCTCCATGGCTGGACCCCCAAATAATATTCCTTTACGTGCTAAGGGGTATCTAGAGAGTGGGATAGGTTTAATAACTACCCTAACCCTAACGCGTACCCTAACCCTAACCCCTACCCTAACCCTAACACGTACCCTAATCCTAACCCGTACCCTAAACCGATCCCTAACCCTAACACTAACCCTAACCCATACCCTACGCCGTACCCGAACCCCTCCCCGATCCCCTACCCTAAGCCGTACCCTAACCCTAACCCTAAGCCTAACCCTAACCCTAGGCTACCCTTGACTGCTTCTGCCTCCAATAGATTTCCTAAGCACTAGTGTTTGAAGGAACAGCTTAAAAAGAGAATCCTAATATGATTTCTTTATAATGGGTGTGTTCCTTATCTTATCCTAGTGTCTAAACTCTTCTCCATGGCTGGACCCCCAAATAATATTCCTTTACGTGCTAAGGGGTATCTAGAGAGTGGGATAGGTTTAATAACTACCCTAACCCTAACGCGTACCCTAACCCTAACACCTACCCTAACCCTAACACGTACCCTAATCCTAACCCGTACCCTAAACCGAGCCCTAACCCTAACACTAACCCTAAACCTAACCCTAACCCATACCCTACGCCGTACCCGAACCCCTCCCCGAACCCGTACCCTAAGCCGTACCCTAAGCCTAACCCTAAGCCTAACCCTAACCCTAGGCTACCCTTGACTGCTTCTGCCTCCAATAGATTTCCTAAGCACTAGTGTTTTAAGGAACACCTTAAAAAGAGAATCCTAATGTGATTTCTTTATAATGGGTGTGTTCCTTATCTTATCCTAGTGTCTAAACTCTTCTCCATGGCTGGACCCCCAAATAATATTCCTTTACGTGCTAAGGGGTATCTAGAGAGTGGGATAGGTTTAATAACTACCCTAACCCTAACGCGTACCCTAACCCTAACCCCTACCCTAACCCTAACACGTACCCTAATCCTAACCCGTACCCTAAACCGATCCCTAACCCTAACCCTAACCCTAACTCATACCCTACGCCGTACCCGAACCCCTCCCCGAACCCGTACCCTAAGCCATACCCTAAGCCTAACCCTAAGCCTAACCCTAAACCTAGGCTACCCTTGACTGCTTCTGCCTCCAATAGATTTCCTAAGCACTAGTGTTTGAAGGAACAGCTTAAAAAGAGAATCCTAATGTGATTTCTTTATAATGGGTGTGTTCCTTATCTTATCCTAGTGTCTAAACTCTTCTCCATGGCTGGACCCCCAAATAATATTCCTTTACGTGCTAAGGGGTATCTAGAGAGTGGGATAGGTTTAATAACTAACCTAACCCTAACGCGTAACCTAACCCTAACCCCTACCCTAACCCTAACACATACCCTAATCCTAACCCGTACCCTAAACCGAGCCCTAACCCTAACACTAACCCTAACCCTAACCCTAACCCATACCCTACGCCGTACCCGAACCCCTCCCCGAACCCGTACCCTAAACCGTACCCTAAGCCTAACCCTAAGCCTAACCCTAACCCTAGGCTACCCTTGACTGCTTCTGCCTCCAATAGATTTCCTAAGCACTAGTGTTTGAAGGAACAGCTTAAAAAGAGAATCCTAATGTGATTTCTTTATAATGGGTGTGTTCCTTATCTTATCGTAGTGTCTAAACTCTTCTCCATGGCTGGACCCCCAAATAATATTCCTTTACGTGCTAAGGGGTATCTAGAGAGTGGGATAGGTTTAATAACTACCCTAACCCTAACGCGTACCCTAACCCTAACACCTACCCTAACCCTAACACGTACCCTAATCCTAACCCGTACCCTAAACCGAGCCCTAACCCTAACACGAACCCTAACCCTAACCCTAACCCATACCCTACGCCGTACCCGAACCCCTCCCTGAACCCGTACCCTAAGCCGTACCCTAAGCCTAACCCTAAGCCTAACCCTAACCCTAGGCTACCCTTGACTGCTTCTGCCTCCAATAGATTTCCTAAGCACTAGTGTTTGAAGGAACAGCTTAAAAAGAGAATCCTAATGTGATTTCTTTATAATGGGTGTGTTCCTTATCTTATCCTAGTGTCTAAACTCTTCTCCATGGCTGGACCCCCAAATAATATTCCTTTACGTGCTAAGGGGTATCTAGAGAGTGGGATAGGTTTAATAACTACCCTAACCCTAACGCGTACCCTAACCCTAACCCCTACCCTAACCCTAACACGTACCCTAATCCTAACCCGTACCCTAAACCGATCCCTAACCCTAACACTAACCCTAACCCATACCCTACGCCGTACCCGAACCCCTCCCCGAACCCGTACCCTAAGCCGTACCCTAAGCCTAACCCTAAGCCTAAACCTAACCCTAGGCTACCATTGACTGCTTCTGCCTCCAATAGATTTCCTAAGCACTAGTGTTTGAAGGAACAGCTTAAAAAGAGAATCCTAATGTGATTTCTTTATAATGGGTGTGTTCCTTATCTTATCCTAGTGTCTAAACTCTTCTCCATGGCTGGACCCCCAAATAATATTCCTTTACGTGCTATGGGGTATCTAGAGAGTGGGATAGGTTTAATAACTACCCTAAGCCTAACGCGTACCCTAACCCTAACACCTACCCTAACCCTAACACGTACCCTAATCCTAACCCGTACCCTAAACCGAGCCCTAACCCTAACACTAACCCTAAACCTAACCCTAACCCATACCCTACGCCGTACCCGAACCCCTCCCCGAACCCGTACCCTAAGCCGTACCCTAAGCCTAACCCTAACCCTAGGCTACCCTTGACTGCTTCTGCCTCCAATAGATTTCCTAAGCACTAGTGTTTGAAGGAACAGCTTAAAAAGAGAATCCTAATGTGATTTCTTTATAATGGGTGTGTTCCTTATCTTATCCTAGTGTCTAAACTCTTCTCCATGGCTGGACACCCAAATAATATTCCTTTACGTGCTAAGGGGTATCTAGAGAGTGGGATAGGTTTAATAACTACCCTAACCCTAACGCGTATCCTAACCCTAACCCCTACCCTAACCCTAACACATACCCTAATCCTAACCCGTAACCTGAACCAAGCCCTAACCCTAACACTAACCCTAACCCTAACCCTAACCCATACCCTATGCCGTACCCGAACCCCTCCCCGAACCCGTACCCTAAGCCGTACCCTAAGCCTAACCCTAAGCCTAACCCTAACCCTAGGCTACCCTTGACTGCTTCTGCCTCCAATAGATTTCCTAAGCACTAGTGTTTGAAGGAACAGCTTAAAAAGAGAATCCTAATGTGATTTCTTTATAATGGGTGTGTTCCTTATCTTATCCTAGTGTCTAAACTCTTCTCCATGGCTGGACCCCCAAATAATATTCCTTTACGTGCTAAGGGGTATCTAGAGAGTGGGATAGGTTTAATAACTACCCTAACCCTAACACGTAACCTAACCCTAACCCCTACCCTAACCCTAACACGTACCCTAATCCTAACCCGTACCCTAAACCGAGCCCTAACCCTAACACTAACCCTAACCCTAACCCTAACCCATACCCTACGCCGTACCCGAACCCCTCCCCGAACCCGTACCCTAAGCCGTACCCTAAGCCTAACCCTAAGCCTAACCCTAACCCTAGGCTACCCTTGACTGCTTCTGCCTCCAATAGATTTCCTAAGCACTAGTGTTTGAAGGAACAGCTTAAAAAGAGAATCCTAATGTGATTTCTTTATAATGGGTGTGTTCCTTATCTTATCCTAGTGTCTAAACTCTTCTCCATGGCTGGACCCCCAAATAATATTCCTTTACGTGCTAAGGGGTATCTAGAGAGTGGGATAGGTTTAATAACTACCCTAACCCTAACGCGTACCCTAACCCTAACCCTAACCCCTACCCTAACCCTAACACGTACCCTAATCCTAACCCGTACTCTAAACCGATCCCTAACCCTAACACTAACCCTAACCCATACCCTACGCCGTACCCGAACCCCTCCCCGAACCCGTACCCTAAGCCGTACCCTAAGCCTAACCCTAAGCCTAACCCTAACCCTAGGCTACCCTTGACTGCTTCTGCCTCCAATAGATTTCCTAAGCACTAGTGTTTTAAGGAACAGCTTAAAAAGAGAATCCTAATGTGATTTCTTTATAATGGGTGTGTTCCTTATCTTATCCTAGTGTCTAAACTCTTCTCCATGGCTGGACCCCCAAATAATATTCCTTTACGTGCTAAGGGGTATCTAGAGAGTGGGATAGGTTTAATAACTACCCTAACCCTAACGCGTACCCTAACCCTAACCCCTACCCTAACCCGTACCCTAATCCTAACCCGTACCCTAAACCGATCCCTAACCCTAACACTAACCCTAACCCATACCCTACGCCGTACCCGAACCCCTCCCCGAACCCGTACCCTAAGCCGTACCCTAAGCCTAACCCTAAGCCTAACCCTAACCCTAGGCTACCATTGACTGCTTCTGCCTCCAATAGATTTCCTAAGCACTAGTGTTTGAAGGAACAGCTTAAAAAGAGAATCCTAATGTGATTTCTTTATAATGGGTGTGTTCCTTATCTTATCCTAGTGTCTAAACTCTTCTCCATGGCTGGACCCCCAAATAATATTCCTTTACGTGCTAAGGGGTATCTAGAGAGTGGGATAGGTTTAATAACTACCCTAACCCTAACGCGTACCCTAACCCTAAAACCTACCCTAACCCTAACACGTACCCTAATCCTAACCCGTACCCTAAACCGAGCCCTAACCCTAACACTAACCCTAAACCTAACCCTAACCCATACCCTACACCGTACCCGAACCCCTCCCCGAACCCGTACCCTAAGCCGTACCCTAAGCCTAACCCTAAGCCTAACCCTAACCCTAGGCTACCCTTGACTGCTTCTGCCTCCAATAGATTTCCTAAGCACTAGTGTTTGAAGGAACAGCTTAAAAAGAGAATCCTAATGTGATTTCTTTATAATGGGTGTGTTCCTTATCTTATCCTAGTGTCTAAACTCTTCTCCATGGCTGGACCCCCAAATAATATTCCTTTACGTGCTAAGGGGTATCTAGAGAGTGGGATAGGTTTAATAACTACCCTAACCCTAACGCGTACCCTAACCCTAACCCCTACCCTAACCCTAACACGTACCCTAATCCTAACCCGTACCCTAAACCGAGCCCTAACCCTAACACTAACCCTAACCCTAACCCTAACCCATACCCTACGCCGTACCCGAACCCCTCCCCGATCCCCTACCCTAAGCCGTACCCTAACCCTAACCCTAAGCCTAACCCTAACCCTAGGCTACCCTTGACTGCTTCTGCCTCCAATAGATTTCCTAAGCACTAGTGTTTGAAGGAACAGCTTAAAAAGAGAATCCTAATGTGATTTCTTTATAATGGGTGTGTTCCTTATCTTATCCTAGTGTCTAAACTCTTCTCCATGGCTGGACCCCCAAATAATATTCCTTTACGTGCTAAGGGGTATCTAGAGAGTGGGATAGGTTTAATAACTACCCTAACCCTAACGCGTACCCTAACCCTAACCCCTACCCTAACCCTAACACGTACCCTAATCCTAACCCGTACCCTAAACCGATCCCTAACCCTAACACTAACCCTAACCCATACCCTACGCCGTACCCGAACCCCTCCCCGATCCCCTACCCTAAGCCGTACCCTAACCCTAACCCTAAGCCTAACCCTAACCCTAGGCTACCCTTGACTGCTTCTGCCTCCAATAGATTTCCTAAGCACTAGTGTTTGAAGGAACAGCTTAAAAAGAGAATCCTAATGTGATTTCTTTATAATGGGTGTGTTCCTTATCTTATCCTAGTGTCTAAACTCTTCTCCATGGCTGGACCCCCAAATAATATTCCTTTACGTGCTAAGGGGTATCTAGAGAGTGGGATAGGTTTAATAACTACCCTAACCCTAACGCGTACCCTAACCCTAACACCTACCCTAACCCTAACACGTACCCTAATCCTAACCCGTACCCTAAACCGAGCCCTAACCCTAACACTAACCCTAAACCTAACCCTAACCCATACCCTACGCCGTACCCGAACCCCTCCCCGAACCCGTACCCTAAGCCGTACCCTAAGCCTAACCCTAAGCCTAACACTAACCCTAGGCTACCCTTGACTGCTTCTGCCTCCAATAGATTTCCTAAGCACTAGTGTTTGAAGGAACAGCTTAAAAAGAGAATCCTAATGTGATTTCTTTATAATGGGTGTGTTCCTTATCTTATCCTAGTGTCTAAACTCTTCTCCATGGCTGGACCCCCAAATAATATTCCTTTACGTGCTAAGGGGTATCTAGAGAGTGGGATAGGTTTAATAACTACCCTAACCCTAACGCGTATCCTAACCCTAACCCCTACCCTAACCCTAACACATACCCTAATCCTAACCCGTAACCTGAACCGAGTCCTAACCCTAACACTAACCCTAACCCTAACCCTAACCCATACCCTACGCCGTACCCGAACCCCTCCCCGAACCCGTACCCTAAGCCGTACCCTAAGCCTAACCCTAAGCCTAACCCTAACCCTAGGCTACCCTTGACTGCTTCTGCCTCCAATAGATTTCCTAAGCACTAGTGTTTGAAGGAACAGCTTAAAAAGAGAATCCTAATGTGATTTCTTTATAATGGGTGTGTTCCTTATCTTATCCTAGTGTCTAAACTCTTCTCCATGGCTGGACCCCCAAATAATATTCCTTTACGTGCTAAGGGGTATCTAGAGAGTGGGATAGGTTTAATAACTACCCTAACCCTAACGCGTACCCTAACCCTAACACCTACCCTAACCCTAACACGTACCCTAATCCTAACCCGTAACCTAAACCGAGCACTAACCCTAACACTAACCCTAACCCTAACCCTAACCCATACCCTGCGCCGTACCCGAACCCCTTCCCGAACCCGTACCCTAAGCCGTACCCTAAGCCTAACCCTAAGCCTAACCCTAACCCTAGGCTACCCTTGACTGCTTCTGCCTCCAATAGATTTCCTAAGCACTAGTGTTTGAAGGAACAGCTTAAAAAGAGAATCCTAATGTGATTTCTTTATAATGGGTGTGTTCCTTATCTTATCCTAGTGTCTAAACTCTTCTCCATGGCTGGACCCCCAAATAATATTCCTTTACGTGCTAAGGGGTATCTAGAGAGTGGGATAGGTTTAATAACTACCCTAACCCTAACGCGTACCCTAACCCTAACCCCTAACCTAACTCTAACACGTACCCTAATCCTAACCCGTACCCTAAACCGAGCCCTAACCCTAACACTAACCCTAACCCTAACCCTAACCAATACCCTACGCCGTACCCGAACCCCTCCCCGAACCCCTACCCTAAGCCGTACCCTAACCCTAACCCTAAGCCTAACCCTAACCCTAGGCTACCCTTGACTGCTTCTGCCTCCAATAGATTTCCTAAACACTAGTGTTTTAAGGAACACCTTAAAAAGAGAATCCTAATGTGATTTCTTTATAATGGGTGTGTTCCTTATCTTATCCTAGTGTCTAAACTCTTCTCCATGGCTGGACCCCCAAATAATATTCCTTTACGTGCTAAGGGGTATCTAGAGAGTGGGATAGGTTTAATAACTACCCTAACCCTAACGCGTACCCTAACCCTAACACCTACCCTAACCCTAACACGTACCCTAATCCTAACCCGTACCCTAAACCGAGCCCTATCCCTAACACGAACCCTAACCCATACCCTACGCCGTACCCGAACCCCTCCCCGAACCCGTACCCTAAGCCGTACCCTAAGCCTAACCCTAAGCCTAACCCTAACCCTAGGCTACCCTTGACTGCTTCTGCCTCCAATAGATTTCCTAAGCACTAGTGTTTGAAGGAACAGCTTAAAAAGAGAATCCTAATGTGATTTCTTTATAATGGGTGTGTTCCTTATCTTATCCTAGTGTCTAAACTCTTCTCCATGGCTGGACCCCCAAATAATATTCCTTTACGTGCTAAGGGGTATCTAGAGAGTGGGATAGGTTTAATAACTACCCTAACCCTAACGCGTACCCTAACCCTAACCCCTACCCTAACCCTAACACGTACCCTAATCCTAACCCGTACCCTAAACCGAGCCCTAACCCTAACACTAACCCTAACCCTAACCCTAACCCATACCCTACGCCATACCCGAACCCCTCCCCGATCCCCTACCCTAAGCCGTACCCTAACCCTAACCCTAAGCCTAACCCTAACCCTAGGCTACCCTTGACTGCTTCTGCCTCCAATAGATTTCCTAAGCACTAGTGTTTGAAGGAACAGCTTAAAAAGAGAATCCTAATGTGATTTCTTTATAATGGGTGTGTTCCTTATCTTATCCTAGTGTCTAAACTCTTCTCCATGGCTGGACCCCCAAATAATATTCCTTTACGTGCTACGGGGTATCTAGAGAGTGGGATAGGTTTAATAACTACCCTAACCCTAACGCGTACCCTAACCCTAACCCCTACCCTAACCCTAACACGTACCCTAATCCTAACCCGTACCCTAAACCGATCCCTAACCCTAACACTAACCCTAACCCATACCCTACGCCGTACCCGAACCCCTCCCCGAACCCGTACCCTAAGCCGTACCCTAAGCCTAACCCTAAGCCTAACCCTAACCCTAGGCTACCCTTGACTGCTTCTGCCTCCAATAGATTTCCTAAGCACTAGTGTTTGAAGGAACAGGTTAAAAAGAGAATCCTAATGTGATTTCTTTATAATGGGTGTGTTCCTTATCTTATCCTAGTGTCTAAACTCTTCTCCATGGCTGGACCCCCAAATAATATTCCTTTACGTGCTAAGGGGTATCTAGAGAGTGGGATAGGTTTAATAACTACCCTAACCCTAACGCGTACCCTAACCCTAACCCCTACCCTAACCCTAACACGTACCCTAATCCTAACCCGTACCCTAAACCGAGCCCTAACCCTAACACTAACCCTAACCCTAACCCTAACCCATACCCTACGCCGTACCCGAACCCCTCCCCGATCCCCTACCCTAAGCCGTACCCTAACCCTAACCCTAAGCCTAACCCTAACCCTAGGCTACCCTTGACTGCTTCTGCCTCCAATAGATTTCCTAAGCACTAGTGTTTGAAGGAACAGCTTAAAAAGAGAATCCTAATGTGATTTCTTTATAATGGGTGTGTTCCTTATCTTATCCTAGTGTCTAAACTCTTCTCCATGGCTGGACCCCCAAATAATATTCCTTTACGTGCTAAGGGGTATCTAGAGAGTGGGATAGGTTTAATAACTACCCTAACCCTAACGCGTACCCTAACCCTAACCCCTACCCTAACCCTAACACGTACCCTAATCCTAACCCGTACCCTAAACCGATCCCTAACCCTAACACTAACCCTAACCCATACCCTACGCCGTACCCGAACCCCTCCCCGATCCCCTACCCTAAGCCGTACCCTAACCCTAACCCTAAGCCTAACCCTAACCCTAGGCTACCCTTGACTGCTTCTGCCTCCAATAGATTTCCTAAGCACTAGTGTTTGAAGGAACAGCTTAAAAAGAGAATCCTAATGTGATTTCTTTATAATGGGTGTGTTCCTTATCTTATCCTAGTGTCTAAACTCTTCTCCATGGCTGGACCCCCAAATAATATTCCTTTACGTGCTAAGGGGTATCTAGAGAGTGGGATAGGTTTAATAACTACCCTAACCCTAATGCGTACCCTAACCCTAACCCCTACCCTAACCCTAACACGTACCCTAATCCTAACCCGTACCCTGAACCGAGTCCTAACCCTAACACTAACCCTAACCCTAACCCTAACCCATACCCTACGCCGTACCCGAACCCCTCCCCGAACCCGTACCCTAAGCCGTACCCTAAGCCTAACCCTAAGCCTAACCCTAACCCTAGGCTACCCTTGACTGCTTCTGCCTCCAATAGATTTCCTAAGCACTAGTGTTTGAAGGAACAGCTTAAAAAGAGAATCCTAATGTGATTTCTTTATAATGGGTGTGTTCCTTATCTTATCCTAGTGTCTAAACTCTTCTCCATGGCTGGACCCCCAAATAATATTCCTTTACGTGCTAAGGGGTATCTAGAGAGTGGGATAGGTTTAATAACTACCCTAACCCTAACGCGTACCCTAACCCTAACCCCTACCCTAACCCTAACACGTACCCTAATCCTAACCCGTACCCTAAACCGAGCCCTAACCCTAACACTAACCCTAACCCTAACCCTAACCCATACCCTACGCCGTACCCGAACCCCTCCCCGATCCCCTACCCTAAGCCGTACCCTAACCCTAACCCTAAGCCTAACCCTAACCCTAGGCTACCCTTGACTGCTTCTGCCTCCAATAGATTTCCTAAGCACTAGTGTTTGAAGGAACAGCTTAAAAAGAGAATCCTAATCTGATTTCTTTATAATGGGTGTGTTCCTTATCTTATCCTAGTGTCTAAACTCTTCTCCATGGCTGGACCCCCAAATAATATTCCTTTACGTGCTAAGGGGTATCTAGAGAGTGGGATAGGTTTAATAACTACCCTAACCCTAACGCGTACCCTAACCCTAACCCCTACCCTAACCCTAACACGTACCCTAATCCTAATCCGTACCCTAAACCGATCCCTAACCCTAACACTAACCCTAACCCATACCCTACGCCGTACCCGAACCCCTCCCCGATCCCCTACCCTAAGCCGTACCCTAACCCTAACCCTAAGCCTAACCCTAACCCTAGGCTACCCTTGACTGCTTCTGCCTCCAATAGATTTCCTAAGCACTAGTGTTTGAAGGAACAGCTTAAAAAGAGAATCCTAATGTGATTTCTTTATAATGGGTGTGTTCCTTATCTTATCCTAGTGTCTAAACTCTTCTCCATGGCTGGACCCCCAAATAATATTCCTTTACGTGCTAAGGGGTATCTAGAGAGTGGGATAGGTTTAATAACTACCCTAACCCTAACGCGTACCCTAACCCTAACACCTACCCTAACCCTAACACGTACCCTAATCCTAACCCGTACCCTAAACCGAGCCCTAACCCTAACACTAACCCTAAACCTAACCCTAACCCATACCCTACGCCGTACCCGAACCCCTCCCCGAACCCGTACCCTAAGCCTAACTCTAAGCCTAACCCTAACCCTAGGCTACCCTTGACTGCTTCTGCCTCCAATAGATTTCCTAAGCACTAGTGTTTGAAGGAACAGCTTAAAAAGAGAATCCTAATGTGATTTCTTTATAATGGGTGTGTTCCTTATCTTATCCTAGTGTCTAAACTCTTCTCCATGGCTGGACCCCCAAATAATATTCCTTTACGTGCTAAGGGGTATCTAGAGAGTGGGATAGGTTTAATAACTACCCTAACCCTAACGCGTACCCTAACCCTAACCCCTAACCTAACTCTAACACGTACCCTAATCCTAACCCGTACCCTAAACCGAGCCCTAACCCTAACACTAACCCTAACCCTAACCCTAACCCATACCCTACGCCGTACCCGAACCCCTCCCCGAACCCCTACCCTAAGCCGTACCCTAACCCTAACCCTAAGCCTAACCCTAACCCTAGGCTACCCTTGACTGCTTCTGCCTCCAATAGATTTCCTAAACACTAGTGTTTTAAGGAACACCTTAAAAAGAGAATCCTAATGTGATTTCTTTATAATGGGTGTGTTCCTTATCTTATCCTAGTGTCTAAACTCTTCTCCATGGCTGGACCCCCAAATAATATTCCTTTACGTGCTAAGGGGTATCTAGAGAGTGGGATAGGTTTAATAACTACCCTAACCCTAACGCGTACCCTAACCCTAACACCTACCCTAACCCTAACACGTACCCTAATCCTAACCCGTACCCTAAACCGAGCCCTATCCCTAACACGAACCCTAACCCATACCCTACGCCGTACCCGAACCCCTCCCCGAACCCGTACCCTAAGCCGTACCCTAAGCCTAACCCTAAGCCTAACCCTAACCCTAGGCTACCCTTGACTGCTTCTGCCTCCAATAGATTTCCTAAGCACTAGTGTTTGAAGGAACAGCTTAAAAAGAGAATCCTAATGTGATTTCTTTATAATGGGTGTGTTCCTTATCTTATCCTAGTGTCTAAACTCTTCTCCATGGCTGGACCCCCAAATAATATTCCTTTACGTGCTAAGGGGTATCTAGAGAGTGGGATAGGTTTAATAACTACCCTAACCCTAACGCGTACCCTAACCCTAACCCCTACCCTAACCCTAACACGTACCCTAATCCTAACCCGTACCCTAAACCGAGCCCTAACCCTAACACTAACCCTAACCCTAACCCTAACCCATACCCTACGCCATACCCGAACCCCTCCCCGATCCCCTACCCTAAGCCGTACCCTAACCCTAACCCTAAGCCTAACCCTAACCCTAGGCTACCCTTGACTGCTTCTGCCTCCAATAGATTTCCTAAGCACTAGTGTTTGAAGGAACAGCTTAAAAAGAGAATCCTAATGTGATTTCTTTATAATGGGTGTGTTCCTTATCTTATCCTAGTGTCTAAACTCTTCTCCATGGCTGGACCCCCAAATAATATTCCTTTACGTGCTACGGGGTATCTAGAGAGTGGGATAGGTTTAATAACTACCCTAACCCTAACGCGTACCCTAACCCTAACCCCTACCCTAACCCTAACACGTACCCTAATCCTAACCCGTACCCTAAACCGATCCCTAACCCTAACACTAACCCTAACCCATACCCTACGCCGTACCCGAACCCCTCCCCGAACCCGTACCCTAAGCCGTACCCTAAGCCTAACCCTAAGCCTAACCCTAACCCTAGGCTACCCTTGACTGCTTCTGCCTCCAATAGATTTCCTAAGCACTAGTGTTTGAAGGAACAGCTTAAAAAGAGAATCCTAATGTGATTTCTTTATAATGGGTGTGTTCCTTATCTTATCCTAGTGTCTAAACTCTTCTCCATGGCTGGACCCCCAAATAATATTCCTTTACGTGCTAAGGGGTATCTAGAGAGTGGGATAGGTTTAATAACTACCCTAACCCTAACGCGTACCCTAACCCTAACACCTACCCTAACCCTAACACGTACCCTAATCCTAACCCGTACCCTAAACCGATCCCTAACCCTAACACGAACCCTAACCCTAACCCTAAACCATACCCTACGCCGTACCCGAACCCCTCCCCGAACCCGTACCCTAAGCTGTACCCTAAGCCTAACCCTAAGCCTAACCCTAACCCTAGGCTACCCTTGACTGCTTCTGCCTCCAATAGATTTCCTAAGCACTAGTGTTTGAAGGAACAGCTTAAAAAGAGAATCCTAATGTGATTTCTTTATAATGAGTGTGTTCCTTATCTTATCCTAGTGTCTAAACTCTTCTCCATGGCTGGACCCCCAAATAATATTCCTTTACGTGCTAAGGGGTATCTAGAGAGTGGGATAGGTTTAATAACTACCCTAACCCTAACGCGTACCCTAACCCTAACCCCTACCCTAACCCTAACACGTACCCTAATCCTAACCCGGTCCGTAAACCGAGCCCTAACCCTAACACTAACCCTAACCCTAACCCTAACCCATACCCTACACCGTACCCGAACCCCTCCCCGAACCCGTACCCTAAGCCGTACCCTAAGCCATACCCTAAGCCTAACCCTAACCCTAGGCTACCCTTGACTGCTTTTGCCTCCAATAGATTTCCTAAGCACTAGTGTTTGAAGGAACAGCTTAAAAAGAGAATCCTAATGTGATTTCTTTATAATGGGTGTGTTCCTTATCTTATCCTAGTGTCTAAACTCTTCTTCATGGCTGGACCCCCAAATAATATTCCTTTACGTGCTATGGGGTATCTAGAGAGTGGGATAGGTTTAATAACTACCCTAACCCTAACGCGTACCCTAACCCTAACACCTACCCTAACCCTAACACGTACCCTAATCCTAACCCGTAACCTAAACCGAGCACTAACCCTAACACTAACCCTAACCCTAACCCTAACCCATACCCTGCGCCGTACCCGAACCCCTTCCCGAACCCGTACCCTAAGCCGTACCCTAAGCCTAACCCTAAGCCTAACCCTAACCCTAGGCTACCCTTGACTGCTTCTGCCTCCAATAGATTTCCTAAGCACTAGTGTTTGAAGGAACAGCTTAAAAAGAGAATCCTAATGTGATTTCTTTATAATGGGTGTGTTCCTTATCTTATCCTAGTGTCTAAACTCTTCTCCATGGCTGGACCCCCAAATAATATTCCTTTACGTGCTAAGGGGTATCTAGAGAGTGGGATAGGTTTAATAACTACCCTAACCCTAACGCGTACCCTAACCCTAACCCCTAACCTAACCCTAACACGTACCCTAATCCTAACCCGTACCCTAAACCGAGCCCTAACCCTAACACTAACCCTAACCCTAACCCTAACCCATACCCTACGCCGTACCCGAACCCCTCCCCGAACCCCTACCCTAAGCCGTACCCTAACCCTAACCCTAAGCCTAACCCTAACCCTAGGCTACCCTTGACTGCTTCTGCCTCCAATAGATTTCCTAAACACTAGTGTTTTAAGGAACACCTTAAAAAGAGAATCCTAATGTGATTTCTTTATAATGGGTGTGTTCCTTATCTTATCCTAGTGTCTAAACTCTTCTCCATGGCTGGACCCCCAAATAATATTCCTTTACGTGCTAAGGGGTATCTAGAGAGTGGGATAGGTTTAATAACTACCCTAACCCTAACGCGTACCCTAACCCTAACACCTACCCTAACCCTAACACGTACCCTAATCCTAACCCGTACCCTAAACCGAGCCCTATCCCTAACACGAACCCTAACCCATACCCTACGCCGTACCCGAACCCCTCCCCGAACCCGTACCCTAAGCCGTACCCTAAGCCTAACCCTAAGCCTAACCCTAACCCTAGGCTACCCTTGACTGCTTCTGCCTCCAATAGATTTCCTAAGCACTAGTGTTTGAAGGAACAGCTTAAAAAGAGAATCCTAATGTGATTTCTTTATAATGGGTGTGTTCCTTATCTTATCCTAGTGTCTAAACTCTTCTCCATGGCTGGACCCCCAAATAATATTCCTTTACGTGCTAAGGGGTATCTAGAGAGTGGGATAGGTTTAATAACTACCCTAACCCTAACGCGTACCCTAACCCTAACCCCTACCCTAACCCTAACACGTACCCTAATCCTAACCCGTACCCTAAACCGAGCCCTAACCCTAACACTAACCCTAACCCTAACCCTAACCCATACCCTACGCCATACCCGAACCCCTCCCCGATCCCCTACCCTAAGCCGTACCCTAACCCTAACCCTAAGCCTAACCCTAACCCTAGGCTACCCTTGACTGCTTCTGCCTCCAATAGATTTCCTAAGCACTAGTGTTTGAAGGAACAGCTTAAAAAGAGAATCCTAATGTGATTTCTTTATAATGGGTGTGTTCCTTATCTTATCCTAGTGTCTAAACTCTTCTCCATGGCTGGACCCCCAAATAATATTCCTTTACGTGCTACGGGGTATCTAGAGAGTGGGATAGGTTTAATAACTACCCTAACCCTAACGCGTACCCTAACCCTAACCCCTACCCTAACCCTAACACGTACCCTAATCCTAACCCGTACCCTAAACCGATCCCTAACCCTAACACTAACCCTAACCCATACCCTACACCGTACCCGAACCCCTCCCCGAACCCGTACCCTAAGCCGTACCCTAAGCCTAACCCTAAGCCTAACCCTAACCCTAGGCTACCCTTGACTGCTTCTGCCTCCAATAGATTTCCTAAGCACTAGTGTTTGAAGGAACAGCTTAAAAAGAGAATCCTAATGTGATTTCTTTATAATGGGTGTGTTCCTTATCTTATCCTAGTGTCTAAACTCTTCTCCATGGCTGGACCCCCAAATAATATTCCTTTACGTGCTAAGGGGTATCTAGAGAGTGGGATAGGTTTAATAACTACCCTAACCCTAACGCGTACCCTAACCCTAACACCTACCCTAACCCTAACACGTACCCTAATCCTAACCCGTACCCTAAACCGATCCCTAACCCTAACACGAACCCTAACCCTAACCCTAACCCATACCCTACGCCGTACCCGAACCCCTCCCCGAACCCGTACCCTAAGCTGTACCCTAAGCCTAACCCTAAGCCTAACCCTAACCCTAGGCTACCCTTGACTGCTTCTGCCTCCAATAGATTTCCTAAGCACTAGTGTTTGAAGGAACAGCTTAAAAAGAGAATCCTAATGTGATTTCTTTATAATGAGTGTGTTCCTTATCTTATCCTAGTGTCTAAACTCTTCTCCATGGCTGGACCCCCAAATAATATTCCTTTACGTGCTAAGGGGTATCTAGAGAGTGGGATAGGTTTAATAACTACCCTAACCCTAACGCGTACCCTAACCCTAACCCCTACCCTAACCCTAACACGTACCCTAATCCTAACCCGGTCCGTAAACCGAGCCCTAACCCTAACACTAACCCTAACCCTAACCCTAACCCATACCCTACACCGTACCCGAACCCCTCCCCGAACCCGTACCCTAAGCCGTACCCTAAGCCATACCCTAAGCCTAACCCTAACCCTAGGCTACCCTTGACTGCTTTTGCCTCCAATAGATTTCCTAAGCACTAGTGTTTGAAGGAACAGCTTAAAAAGAGAATCCTAATGTGATTTCTTTATAATGGGTGTGTTCCTTATCTTATCCTAGTGTCTAAACTCTTCTTCATGGCTGTACCCCCAAATAATATTCCTTTACGTGCTATGGGGTATCTAGAGAGTGGGATAGGTTTAATAACTACCCTAACCCTAACGCGTACCCTAACCCTAACACCTACCCTAACCCTAACACGTACCCTAATCCTAACCCGTAACCTAAACCGAGCACTAACCCTAACACTAACCCTAACCCTAACCCTAACCCATACCCTGCGCCGTACCCGAACCCCTTCCCGAACCCGTACCCTAAGCCGTACCCTAAGCCTAACCCTAAGCCTAACCCTAACCCTAGGCTACCCTTGACTGCTTCTGCCTCCAATAGATTTCCTAAGCACTAGTGTTTGAAGGAACAGCTTAAAAAGAGAATCCTAATGTGATTTCTTTATAATGGGTGTGTTCCTTATCTTATCCTAGTGTCTAAACTCTTCTCCATGGCTGGACCCCCAAATAATATTCCTTTACGTGCTAAGGGGTATCTAGAGAGTGGGATAGGTTTAATAACTACCCTAACCCTAACGCGTACCCTAACCCTAACCCCTAACCTAACCCTAACACGTACCCTAATCCTAACCCGTACCCTAAACCGAGCCCTAACCCTAACAATAACCCTAACCCTAACCCTAACCCATACCCTACGCCGTACCCGAACACCTCCCCGAACCCCTACCCTAAGCCGTACCCTAACCCTAACCCTAAGCCTAACCCTAACCCTAGGCTACCCTTGACTGCTTCTGCCTCCAATAGATTTCCTAAGCACTAGTGTTTTAAGGAACACCTTAAAAAGAGAATCCTAATGTGATTTCTTTATAATGGGTGTGTTCCTTATCTTATCCTAGTGTCTAAACTCTTCTCCATGGCTGGACCCCCAAATAATATTCCTTTACGTGCTAAGGGGTATCTAGAGAGTGGGATAGGTTTAATAACTACCCTAACCCTAACGCGTACCCTAACCCTAACCCCTACCCTAACCCTAACACGTACCCTAATCCTAACCCGTACCCTAAACCGATCCCTAACCCTAACCCTAACCCTAACCCATACCCTACGCCGTACCCGAACCCCTCCCCGAACCCGTACCCTAAGCCATACCCTAAGCCTAACCCTAAGCCTAACCCTAACCCTAGGCTACCCTTGACTGCTTCTGCCTCCAATAGATTTCCTAAGCACTAGTGTTTGAAGGAACAGCTTAAAAAGAGAATCCTAATGTGATTTCTTTATAATGGGTGTGTTCCTTATCTTATCCTAGTGTCTAAACTCTTCTCCATGGCTGGACCCCCAAATAATATTCCTTTACGTGCTAAGGGGTATCTAGAGAGTGGGATAGGTTTAATAACTACCCTAACCCTAACGCGTAACCTAACCCTAACCCCTACCCTAACCCTAACACATACCCTAATCCTAACCCGTACCCTAAACCGAGCCCTAACCCTAACACTAACCCTAACCCTAACCCTAACCCATACCCTACGCCGTACCCGAACCCCTCCCCGAACCCGTACCCTAAGCCATACCCTAAGCCTAACCCTAAGCCTAACCCTAACCCTAGGCTACCCTTGACTGCTTCTGCCTCCAATAGATTTCCTAAGCACTAGTGTTTGAAGGAACAGCTTAAAAAGAGAATCCTAATGTGATTTCTTTATAATGGGTGTGTTCCTTATCTTATCGTAGTGTCTAAACTCTTCTCCATGGCTGGACCCCCAAATAATATTCCTTTACGTGCTAAGGGGTATCTAGAGAGTGGGATAGGTTTAATAACTACCCTAACCCTAACGCGTACCCTAACCCTAACACCTACCCTAACCCTAACACGTACCCTAATCCTAACCCGTACCCTAAACCGAGCCCTAACCCTAACACGAACCCTAACCCTAACCCTAACCCATACCCTACGCCGTACCCGAACCCCTCCCCGAACCCGTACCCTAAGCCGTACCCTAAGCCTAACCCTAAGCCTAACCCTAACCCTAGGCTACCCTTGACTGCTTCTGCCTCCAATAGATTTCCTAAGCACTAGTGTTTGAAGGAACAGCTTAAAAAGAGAATCCTAATGTGATTTCTTTATAATGGGTGTGTTCCTTATCTTATCCTAGTGTCTAAACTCTTCTCCATGGCTGGACCCCCAAATAATATTCCTTTACGTGCTAAGGGGTATCTAGACAGTGGGATAGGTTTAATAACTACCCTAACCCTAACGCGTACCCTAACCCTAACCCCTACCCTAACCCTAACACGTACCCTAATCCTAACCCGTACCCTAAACCGAGCCCTAACCCTAACACTAACCCTAACCCTAACCCTAACCCATACCCTACGCCGTACCCGAACCCCTCCCCGATCCCCTACCCTAAGCCGTACCCTAACCCTAACCCTAAGCCTAACCCTAACCCTAGGCTACCCTTGACTGCTTCTGCCTCCAATAGATTTCCTAAGCACTAGTGTTTGAAGGAACAGCTTAAAAAGAGAATCCTAATGTGATTTCTTTATAATGGGTGTGTTCCTTATCTTATCCTAGTGTCTAAACTCTTCTCCATGGCTGGACCCCCAAATAATATTCCTTTACGTGCTAAGGGGTATCTAGAGAGTGGGATAGGTTTAATAACTACCCTAACCCTAACGCGTACCCTAACCCTAACCCCTACCCTAACCCTAACACGTACCCTAATCCTAACCCGTACCCTAAACCGATCCCTAACCCTAACACTAACCCTAACCCATACCCTACGCCGTACCCGAACCCCTCCCCGAACCCGTACCCTAAGCCGTACCCTAAGCCTAACCCTAAGCCTAAACCTAACCCTAGGCTACCCTTGACTGCTTCTGCCTCCAATAGATTTCCTAAGCACTAGTGTTTGAAGGAACAGCTTAAAAAGAGAATCCTAATGTGATTTCTTTATAATGGGTGTGTTCCTTATCTTATCCTAGTGTCTAAACTCTTCTCCATGGCTGGACCCCCAAATAATATTCCTTTACGTGCTATGGGGTATCTAGAGAGTGGGATAGGTTTAATAACTACCCTAACCCTAACGCGTACCCTAACCCTAACACCTACCCTAACCCTAACACGTACCCTAATCCTAACCCGTACCCTAAACCGAGCCCTAACCCTAACACTAACCCTAAACCTAACCCTAACCCATACCCTACGCCGTACCCGAACCCCTCCCCGAACCCGTACCCTAAGCCGTACCCTAAGCCTAACCCTAAGCCTAACCCTAACCCTAGGCTACCCTTGACTGCTTCTGCCTCCAATAGATTTCCTAAGCACTAGTGTTTGAAGGAACAGCTTAAAAAGAGAATCCTAATGTGATTTCTTTATAATGGGTGTGTTCCTTATCTTATCCTAGTGTCTAAACTCTTCTCCATGGCTGGACCCCCAAATAATATTCCTTTACGTGCTAAGGGGTATCTAGAGAGTGGGATAGGTTTAATAACTACCCTAACCCTAACGCGTACCCTAACCCTAACCCCTACCCTAACCCTAACACGTACCCTAATCCTAACCCGTACCCTAAACCGAGCCCTAACCCTAACACTAACCCTAACCCTAACCCTAACCCATACCCTACGCCGTACCCGAACCCCTCCCCGATCCCCTACCCTAAGCCGTACCCTAACCCTAACCCTAAGCCTAACCCTAACCCTAGGCTACCCTTGACTGCTTCTGCCTCCAATAGATTTCCTAAGCACTAGTGTTTGAAGGAACAGCTTAAAAAGAGAATCCTAATGTGATTTCTTTATAATGGGTGTGTTCCTTATCTTATCCTAGTGTCTAAACTCTTCTCCATGGCTGGACCCCCAAATAATATTCCTTTACGTGCTACGGGGTATCTAGAGAGTGGGATAGGTTTAATAACTACCCTAACCCTAACGCGTACCCTAACCCTAACCCCTACCCTAACCCTAACACGTACCCTAATCCTAACCCGTACCCTAAACCGATCCCTAACCCTAACACTAACCCTAACCCATACCCTACGCCGTACCCGAACCCCTCCCCGAACCCGTACCCTAAGCCGTACCCTAAGCCTAACCCTAAGCCTAACCCTAACCCTAGGCTACCATTGACTGCTTCTGCCTCCAATAGATTTCCTAAGCACTAGTGTTTGAAGGAACAGCTTAAAAAGAGAATCCTAATGTGATTTCTTTATAATGGGTGTGTTCCTTATCTTATCCTAGTGTCTAAACTCTTCTCCATGGCTGGACCCCCAAATAATATTCCTTTACGTGCTATGGGGTATCTAGAGAGTGGGATAGGTTTAATAACTACCCTAACCCTAACGCGTACCCTAACCCTAACACGTACCCTAATCCTAACCCGTACCCTAAACCGAGCCCTAACCCTAACACGAACCCTAACCCTAACCCTAACCCATACCCTACGCCGTACCCGAACCCCTCCCCGAACCCGTACCCTAAGCTGTACCCTAAGCCTAACCCTAAGCCTAACCCTAACCCTAGGCTACCCTTGACTGCTTCTGCCTCCAATAGATTTCCTAAGCACTAGTGTTTGAAGGAACAGCTTAAAAAGAGAATCCTAATGTGATTTCTTTATAATGAGTGTGTTCCTTATCTTATCCTAGTGTCTAAACTCTTCTCCATGGCTGGACCCCCAAATAATATTCCTTTACGTGCTAAGGGGTATCTAGAGAGTGGGATAGGTTTAATAACTACCCTAACCCTAACGCGTACCCTAACCCTAACCCCTACCCTAACCCTAACACGTACCCTAATCCTAACCCGGTCCGTAAACCGAGCCCTAACCCTAACACTAACCCTAACCCTAACCCTAACCCATACCCTACACCGTACCCGAACCCCTCCCCGAACCCGTACCCTAAGCCGTACCCTAAGCCATACCCTAAGCCTAACCCTAACCCTAGGCTACCCTTGACTGCTTTTGCCTCCAATAGATTTCCTAAGCACTAGTGTTTGAAGGAACAGCTTAAAAAGAGAATCCTAATGTGATTTCTTTATAATGGGTGTGTTCCTTATCTTATCCTAGTGTCTAAACTCTTCTTCATGGCTGGACCCCCAAATAATATTCCTTTACGTGCTATGGGGTATCTAGAGAGTGGGATAGGTTTAATAACTACCCTAACCCTAACGCGTACCCTAACCCTAACACCTACCCTAACCCTAACACGTACCCTAATCCTAACCCGTAACCTAAACCGAGCACTAACCCTAACACTAACCCTAACCCTAACCCTAACCCATACCCTGCGCCGTACCCGAACCCCTTCCCGAACCCGTACCCTAAGCCGTACCCTAAGCCTAACCCTAAGCCTAACCCTAACCCTAGGCTACCCTTGACTGCTTCTGCCTCCAATAGATTTCCTAAGCACTAGTGTTTGAAGGAACAGCTTAAAAAGAGAATCCTAATGTGATTTCTTTATAATGGGTGTGTTCCTTATCTTATCCTAGTGTCTAAACTCTTCTCCATGGCTGGACCCCCAAATAATATTCCTTTACGTGCTAAGGGGTATCTAGAGAGTGGGATAGGTTTAATAACTACCCTAACCCTAACGCGTACCCTAACCCTAACCCCTAACCTAACCCTAACACGTACCCTAATCCTAACCCGTACCCTAAACCGAGCCCTAACCCTAACACTAACCCTAACCCTAACCCTAACCCATACCCTACGCCGTACCCGAACCCCTCCCCGAACCCCTACCCTAAGCCGTACCCTAACCCTAACCCTAAGCCTAACCCTAACCCTAGGCTACCCTTGACTGCTTCTGCCTCCAATAGATTTCCTAAACACTAGTGTTTTAAGGAACACCTTAAAAAGAGAATCCTAATGTGATTTCTTTATAATGGGTGTGTTCCTTATCTTATCCTAGTGTCTAAACTCTTCTCCATGGCTGGACCCCCAAATAATATTCCTTTACGTGCTAAGGGGTATCTAGAGAGTGGGATAGGTTTAATAACTACCCTAACCCTAACGCGTACCCTAACCCTAACACCTACCCTAACCCTAACACGTACCCTAATCCTAACCCGTACCCTAAACCGAGCCCTATCCCTAACACGAACCCTAACCCATACCCTACGCCGTACCCGAACCCCTCCCCGAACCCGTACCCTAAGCCGTACCCTAAGCCTAACCCTAAGCCTAACCCTAACCCTAGGCTACCCTTGACTGCTTCTGCCTCCAATAGATTTCCTAAGCACTAGTGTTTGAAGGAACAGCTTAAAAAGAGAATCCTAATGTGATTTCTTTATAATGGGTGTGTTCCTTATCTTATCCTAGTGTCTAAACTCTTCTCCATGGCTGGACCCCCAAATAATATTCCTTTACGTGCTAAGGGGTATCTAGAGAGTGGGATAGGTTTAATAACTACCCTAACCCTAACGCGTACCCTAACCCTAACCCCTACCCTAACCCTAACACGTACCCTAATCCTAACCCGTACCCTAAACCGAGCCCTAACCCTAACACTAACCCTAACCCTAACCCTAACCCATACCCTACGCCATACCCGAACCCCTCCCCGATCCCCTACCCTAAGCCGTACCCTAACCCTAACCCTAAGCCTAACCCTAACCCTAGGCTACCCTTGACTGCTTCTGCCTCCAATAGATTTCCTAAGCACTAGTGTTTGAAGGAACAGCTTAAAAAGAGAATCCTAATGTGATTTCTTTATAATGGGTGTGTTCCTTATCTTATCCTAGTGTCTAAACTCTTCTCCATGGCTGGACCCCCAAATAATATTCCTTTACGTGCTACGGGGTATCTAGAGAGTGGGATAGGTTTAATAACTACCCTAACCCTAACGCGTACCCTAACCCTAACCCCTACCCTAACCCTAACACGTACCCTAATCCTAACCCGTACCCTAAACCGATCCCTAACCCTAACACTAACCCTAACCCATACCCTACGCCGTACCCGAACCCCTCCCCGAACCCGTACCCTAAGCCGTACCCTAAGCCTAACCCTAAGCCTAACCCTAACCCTAGGCTACCCTTGACTGCTTCTGCCTCCAATAGATTTCCTAAGCACTAGTGTTTGAAGGAACAGCTTAAAAAGAGAATCCTAATGTGATTTCTTTATAATGGGTGTGTTCCTTATCTTATCCTAGTGTCTAAACTCTTCTCCATGGCTGGACCCCCAAATAATATTCCTTTACGTGCTAAGGGGTATCTAGAGAGTGGGATAGGTTTAATAACTACCCTAACCCTAACGCGTACCCTAACCCTAACACCTACCCTAACCCTAACACGTACCCTAATCCTAACCCGTACCCTAAACCGATCCCTAACCCTAACACGAACCCTAACCCTAACCCTAACCCATACCCTACGCCGTACCCGAACCCCTCCCCGAACCCGTACCCTAAGCTGTACCCTAAGCCTAACCCTAAGCCTAACCCTAACCCTAGGCTACCCTTGACTGCTTCTGCCTCCAATAGATTTCCTAAGCACTAGTGTTTGAAGGAACAGCTTAAAAAGAGAATCCTAATGTGATTTCTTTATAATGAGTGTGTTCCTTATCTTATCCTAGTGTCTAAACTCTTCTCCATGGCTGGACCCCCAAATAATATTCCTTTACGTGCTAAGGGGTATCTAGAGAGTGGGATAGGTTTAATAACTACCCTAACCCTAACGCGTACCCTAACCCTAACCCCTACCCTAACCCTAACACGTACCCTAATCCTAACCCGGTCCGTAAACCGAGCCCTAACCCTAACACTAACCCTAACCCTAACCCTAACCCATACCCTACACCGTACCCGAACCCCTCCCCGAACCCGTACCCTAAGCCGTACCCTAAGCCATACCCTAAGCCTAACCCTAACCCTAGGCTACCCTTGACTGCTTTTGCCTCCAATAGATTTCCTAAGCACTAGTGTTTGAAGGAACAGCTTAAAAAGAGAATCCTAATGTGATTTCTTTATAATGGGTGTGTTCCTTATCTTATCCTAGTGTCTAAACTCTTCTTCATGGCTGGACCCCCAAATAATATTCCTTTACGTGCTATGGGGTATCTAGAGAGTGGGATAGGTTTAATAACTACCCTAACCCTAACGCGTACCCTAACCCTAACACCTACCCTAACCCTAACACGTACCCTAATCCTAACCCGTAACCTAAACCGAGCACTAACCCTAACACTAACCCTAACCCTAACCCTAACCCATACCCTGCGCCGTACCCGAACCCCTTCCCGAACCCGTACCCTAAGCCGTACCCTAAGCCTAACCCTAAGCCTAACCCTAACCCTAGGCTACCCTTGACTGCTTCTGCCTCCAATAGATTTCC
Source organism: Balaenoptera ricei (assembly GCF_028023285.1). Lineage (NCBI taxonomy): Eukaryota > Metazoa > Chordata > Mammalia > Artiodactyla > Balaenopteridae > Balaenoptera > Balaenoptera ricei. The sequence goes on from NW_026777514.1 coordinate 81,016, forward strand.
TAAGCACTAGTGTTTGAAGGAACAGCTTAAAAAGAGAATCCTAATGTGATTTCTTTATAATGGGTGTGTTCCTTATCTTATCCTAGTGTCTAAACTCTTCTCCATGGCTGGACCCCCAAATAATATTCCTTTACGTGCTAAGGGGTATCTAGAGAGTGGGATAGGTTTAATAACTACCCTAACCCTAACGCGTACCCTAACCCTAACCCCTAACCTAACCCTAACACGTACCCTAATCCTAACCCGTACCCTAAACCGAGCCCTAAGCCTAACAATAACCCTAACCCTAACCCTAACCCATACCCTACGCCGTACCCGAACACCTCCCCGAACCCCTACCCTAAGCCGTACCCTAACCCTAACCCTAAGCCTAACCCTAACCCTAGGCTACCCTTGACTGCTTCTGCCTCCAATAGATTTCCTAAGCACTAGTGTTTTAAGGAACACCTTAAAAAGAGAATCCTAATGTGATTTCTTTATAATGGGTGTGTTCCTTATCTTATCCTAGTGTCTAAACTCTTCTCCATGGCTGGACCCCCAAATAATATTCCTTTACGTGCTAAGGGGTATCTAGAGAGTGGGATAGGTTTAATAACTACCCTAACCCTAACGCGTACCCTAACCCTAACCCCTACCCTAACCCTAACACGTACCCTAATCCTAACCCGTACCCTAAACCGAGCCCTAACCCTAACCCTAACCCTAACCCATACCCTACGCCGTACCCGAACCCCTCCCCGAACCCGTACCCTAAGCCATACCCTAAGCCTAACCCTAAGCCTAACCCTAACCCTAGGCTACCCTTGACTGCTTCTGCCTCCAATAGATTTCCTAAGCACTAGTGTTTGAAGGAACAGCTTAAAAAGAGAATCCTAATGTGATTTCTTTATAATGGGTGTGTTCCTTATCTTATCCTAGTGTCTAAACTCTTCTCCATGGCTGGACCCCCAAATAATATTCCTTTACGTGCTAAGGGGTATCTAGAGAGTGGGATAGGTTTAATAACTACCCTAACCCTAACGCGTAACCTAACCCTAACCCCTACCCTAACCCTAACACATACCCTAATCCTAACCCGTACCCTAAACCGAGCCCTAACCCTAACACTAACCCTAACCCTAACCCTAACCCATACCCTACGCCGTACCCGAACCCCTCCCCGAACCCGTACCCTAAGCCATACCCTAAGCCTAACCCTAAGCCTAACCCTAACCCTAGGCTACCCTTGACTGCTTCTGCCTCCAATAGATTTCCTAAGCACTAGTGTTTGAAGGAACAGCTTAAAAAGAGAATCCTAATGTGATTTCTTTATAATGGGTGTGTTCCTTATCTTATCGTAGTGTCTAAACTCTTCTCCATGGCTGGACCCCCAAATAATATTCCTTTACGTGCTAAGGGGTATCTAGAGAGTGGGATAGGTTTAATAACTACCCTAACCCTAACGCGTACCCTAACCCTAACACCTACCCTAACCCTAACACGTACCCTAATCCTAACCCGTACCCTAAACCGAGCCCTAACCCTAACACGAACCCTAACCCTAACCCTAACCCATACCCTACGCCGTACCCGAACCCCTCCCCGAACCCGTACCCTAAGCCGTACCCTAAGCCTAACCCTAAGCCTAACCCTAACCCTAGGCTACCCTTGACTGCTTCTGCCTCCAATAGATTTCCTAAGCACTAGTGTTTGAAGGAACAGCTTAAAAAGAGAATCCTAATGTGATTTCTTTATAATGGGTGTGTTCCTTATCTTATCCTAGTGTCTAAACTCTTCTCCATGGCTGGACCCCCAAATAATATTCCTTTACGTGCTAAGGGGTATCTAGACAGTGGGATAGGTTTAATAACTACCCTAACCCTAACGCGTACCCTAACCCTAACCCCTACCCTAACCCTAACACGTACCCTAATCCTAACCCGTACCCTAAACCGAGCCCTAACCCTAACACTAACCCTAACCCTAACCCTAACCCATACCCTACGCCGTACCCGAACCCCTCCCCGATCCCCTACCCTAAGCCGTACCCTAACCCTAACCCTAAGCCTAACCCTAACCCTAGGCTACCCTTGACTGCTTCTGCCTCCAATAGATTTCCTAAGCACTAGTGTTTGAAGGAACAGCTTAAAAAGAGAATCCTAATGTGATTTCTTTATAATGGGTGTGTTCCTTATCTTATCCTAGTGTCTAAACTCTTCTCCATGGCTGGACCCCCAAATAATATTCCTTTACGTGCTAAGGGGTATCTAGAGAGTGGGATAGGTTTAATAACTACCCTAACCCTAACGCGTACCCTAACCCTAACCCCTACCCTAACCCTAACACGTACCCTAATCCTAACCCGTACCCTAAACCGATCCCTAACCCTAACACTAACCCTAACCCATACCCTACGCCGTACCCGAACCCCTCCCCGAACCCGTACCCTAAGCCGTACCCTAAGCCTAACCCTAAGCCTAAACCTAACCCTAGGCTACCCTTGACTGCTTCTGCCTCCAATAGATTTCCTAAGCACTAGTGTTTGAAGGAACAGCTTAAAAAGAGAATCCTAATGTGATTTCTTTATAATGGGTGTGTTCCTTATCTTATCCTAGTGTCTAAACTCTTCTCCATGGCTGGACCCCCAAATAATATTCCTTTACGTGCTATGGGGTATCTAGAGAGTGGGATAGGTTTAATAACTACCCTAACCCTAACGCGTACCCTAACCCTAACACCTACCCTAACCCTAACACGTACCCTAATCCTAACCCGTACCCTAAACCGAGCCCTAACCCTAACACTAACCCTAAACCTAACCCTAACCCATACCCTACGCCGTACCCGAACCCCTCCCCGAACCCGTACCCTAAGCCGTACCCTAAGCCTAACCCTAAGCCTAACCCTAACCCTAGGCTACCCTTGACTGCTTCTGCCTCCAATAGATTTCCTAAGCACTAGTGTTTGAAGGAACAGCTTAAAAAGAGAATCCTAATGTGATTTCTTTATAATGGGTGTGTTCCTTATCTTATCCTAGTGTCTAAACTCTTCTCCATGGCTGGACCCCCAAATAATATTCCTTTACGTGCTAAGGGGTATCTAGAGAGTGGGATAGGTTTAATAACTACCCTAACCCTAACGCGTACCCTAACCCTAACCCCTACCCTAACCCTAACACGTACCCTAATCCTAACCCGTACCCTAAACCGAGCCCTAACCCTAACACTAACCCTAACCCTAACCCTAACCCATACCCTACGCCGTACCCGAACCCCTCCCCGATCCCCTACCCTAAGCCGTACCCTAACCCTAACCCTAAGCCTAACCCTAACCCTAGGCTACCCTTGACTGCTTCTGCCTCCAATAGATTTCCTAAGCACTAGTGTTTGAAGGAACAGCTTAAAAAGAGAATCCTAATGTGATTTCTTTATAATGGGTGTGTTCCTTATCTTATCCTAGTGTCTAAACTCTTCTCCATGGCTGGACCCCCAAATAATATTCCTTTACGTGCTACGGGGTATCTAGAGAGTGGGATAGGTTTAATAACTACCCTAACCCTAACGCGTACCCTAACCCTAACCCCTACCCTAACCCTAACACGTACCCTAATCCTAACCCGTACCCTAAACCGATCCCTAACCCTAACACTAACCCTAACCCATACCCTACGCCGTACCCGAACCCCTCCCCGAACCCGTACCCTAAGCCGTACCCTAAGCCTAACCCTAAGCCTAACCCTAACCCTAGGCTACCATTGACTGCTTCTGCCTCCAATAGATTTCCTAAGCACTAGTGTTTGAAGGAACAGCTTAAAAAGAGAATCCTAATGTGATTTCTTTATAATGGGTGTGTTCCTTATCTTATCCTAGTGTCTAAACTCTTCTCCATGGCTGGACCCCCAAATAATATTCCTTTACGTGCTATGGGGTATCTAGAGAGTGGGATAGGTTTAATAACTACCCTAACCCTAACGCGTACCCTAACCCTAACACCTACCCTAACCCTAACACGTACCCTAATCCTAACCCGTACCCTAAACCGAGCCCTAACCCTAACACTAACCCTAAACCTAACCCTAACCCATACCCTACGCCGTACCGGAACCCCTCCCCGAACCCGTACCCTAAGCCGTACCCTAAGTCTAACCCTAAGCCTAACCCTAACCCTAGGCTACCCTTGACTGCTTCTGCCTCCAATAGATTTCCTAAGCACTAGTGTTTGAAGGAACAGCTTAAAAAGAGAATCCTAATGTGATTTCTTTATAATGGGTGTGTTCCTTATCTTATCCTAGTGTCTAAACTCTTCTCCATGGCTGGACCCCCAAATAATATTCCTTTACGTGCTAAGGGGTATCTAGAGAGTGGGATAGGTTTAATAACTACCCTAACCCTAACGCGTATCCTAACCCTAACCCCTACCCTAACCCTAACACATACCCTAATCCTAACCCGTAACCTGAACCGAGCCCTAACCCTAACACTAACCCTAACCCTAACCCTAACCCATACCCTACGCCGTACCCGAACCCCTCCCCGAACCCGTACCCTAAGCCGTACCCTAAGCCTAACCCTAAGCCTAACCCTAACCCTAGGCTACCCTTGACTGCTTCTGCCTCCAATAGATTTCCTAAGCACTAGTGTTTGAAGCAACACCTTAAAAAGAGAATCCTAATGTGATTTCTTTATAATGGGTGTGTTCCTTATCTTATCCTAGTGTCTAAACTCTTCTCCATGGCTGGACCCCCAAATAATATTCCTTTACGTGCTAAGGGGTATCTAGAGAGTGGGATAGGTTTAATAACTACCCTAACCCTAACGCGTAACCTAACCCTAACCCCTACCCTAACCCTAACACATACCCTAATCCTAACCCGTACCCTAAACCGAGCCCTAACCCTAACACGAACCCTAACCCTAACCCTAACCCATACCCTACGCCGTACCCGAACCCCTCCCCGAACCCGTACCCTAAGCCGTACCCTAAGCCTAACCCTAAGCCTAACCCTAACCCTAGGCTACCCTTGACTGCTTCTGCCTCCAATAGATTTCCTAAGCACTAGTGTTTTAAGGAACAGCTTAAAAAGAGAATCCTAATGTGATTTCTTTATAATGGGTGTGTTCCTTATCTTATCCTAGTGTCTAAACTCTTCTCCATGGCTGGACCCCCAAATAATATTCCTTTACGTGCTAAGGGGTATCTAGAGAGTGGGATAGGTTTAATAACTACCCTAACCCTAACGCGTACCCTAACCCTAACCCCTACCCTAACCCTAACACGTACCCTAATCCTAACCCGTACCCTAAACCGAGCCCTAACCCTAACACTAACCCTAACCCTAACCCTAACCCATACCCTACGCCGTACCCGAACCCCTCCCCGATCCCCTACCCTAAGCCGTACCCTAACCCTAACCCTAAGCCTAACCCTAACCCTAGGCTACCCTTGACTGCTTCTGCCTCCAATAGATTTCCTAAGCACTAGTGTTTGAAGGAACAGCTTAAAAAGAGAATCCTAATGTGATTTCTTTATAATGGGTGTGTTCCTTATCTTATCCTAGTGTCTAAACTCTTCTCCATGGCTGGACCCCCAAATAATATTCCTTTACGTGCTACGGGGTATCTAGAGAGTGGGATAGGTTTAATAACTACCCTAACCCTAACGCGTACCCTAACCCTAACCCCTACCCTAACCCTAACACGTACCCTAATCCTAACCCGTACCCTAAACCGATCCCTAACCCTAACCCTAACCCTAACCCATACCCTGCGCCGTACCCGAACCCCTTCCCGAACCCGTACCCTAAGCCGTACCCTAAGCCTAACCCTAAGCCTAACCCTAACCCTAGGCTACCCTTGACTGCTTCTGCCTCCAATAGATTTCCTAAGCACTAGTGTTTGAAGGAACAGCTTAAAAAGAGAATCCTAATGTGATTTCTTTATAATGGGTGTGTTCCTTATCTTATCCTAGTGTCTAAACTCTTCTCCATGGCTGGACCCCCAAATAATATTCCTTTACGTGCTAAGGGGTATCTAGAGAGTGGGATAGGTTTAATAACTACCCTAACCCTAACGCGTACCCTAACCCTAACCCCTACCCTAACCCTAACACGTACCCTAATCCTAACCCGTACCCTAAACCGAGCCCTAACCCTAACACTAACCCTAACCCTAACCCTAACCCATACCCTACGCCGTACCCGAACCCCTCCCCGATCCCCTACCCTAAGCCGTACCCTAACCCTAACCCTAAGCCTAACCCTAACCCTAGGCTACCCTTGACTGCTTCTGCCTCCAATAGATTTCCTAAGCACTAGTGTTTGAAGGAACAGCTTAAAAAGAGAATCCTAATGTGATTTCTTTATAATGGGTGTGTTCCTTATCTTATCCTAGTGTCTAAACTCTTCTCCATGGCTGGACCCCCAAATAATATTCCTTTACGTGCTAAGGGGTATCTAGAGAGTGGGATAGGTTTAATAACTACCCTAACCCTAACGCGTACCCTAACCCTAACCCCTACCCTAACCCTAACACGTACCCTAATCCTAACCCGTACCCTAAACCGATCCCTAACCCTAACACTAACCCTAACCCATACCCTACGCCGTACCCGAACCCCTCCCCGAACCCGTACCCTAAGCCGTACCCTAAGCCTAACCCTAAGCCTAACCCTAACCCTAGGCTACCCTTGACTGCTTCTGCCTCCAATAGATTTCCTAAGCACTAGTGTTTGAAGGAACAGCTTAAAAAGAGAATCCTAATGTGATTTCTTTATAATGGGTGTGTTCCTTATCTTATCCTAGTGTCTAAACTCTTCTCCATGGCTGGACCCCCAAATAATATTCCTTTACGTGCTATGGGGTATCTAGAGAGTGGGATAGGTTTAATAACTACCCTAACCCTAACGCGTACCCTAACCCTAACACCTACCCTAACCCTAACACGTACCCTAATCCTAACCCGTACCCTAAACCGAGCCCTAACCCTAACACTAACCCTAAACCTAACCCTAACCCATACCCTACGCCGTACCCGAACCCCTCCCCGAACCCGTACCCTAAGCCGTACCCTAAGCCTAACCCTAAGCCTAACCCTAACCCTAGGCTACCCTTGACTGCTTCTGCCTCCAATAGATTTCCTAAGCACTAGTGTTTGAAGGAACAGCTTAAAAAGAGAATCCTAATGTGATTTCTTTATAATGGGTGTGTTCCTTATCTTATCCTAGTGTCTAAACTCTTCTCCATGGCTGGACCCCCAAATAATATTCCTTTACGTGCTAAGGGGTATCTAGAGAGTGGGATAGGTTTAATAACTACCCTAACCCTAACGCGTACCCTAACCCTAACCCCTACCCTAACCCTAACACGTACCCTAATCCTAACCCGTACCCTAAACCGAGCCCTAACCCTAACACTAACCCTAACCCTAACCCTAACCCATACCCTACGCCGTACCCGAACCCCTCCCCGATCCCCTACCCTAAGCCGTACCCTAACCCTAACCCTAAGCCTAACCCTAACCCTAGGCTACCCTTGACTGCTTCTGCCTCCAATAGATTTCCTAAGCACTAGTGTTTGAAGGAACAGCTTAAAAAGAGAATCCTAATGTGATTTCTTTATAATGGGTGTGTTCCTTATCTTATCCTAGTGTCTAAACTCTTCTCCATGGCTGGACCCCCAAATAATATTCCTTTACGTGCTACGGGGTATCTAGAGAGTGGGATAGGTTTAATAACTACCCTAACCCTAACGCGTACCCTAACCCTAACCCCTACCCTAACCCTAACACGTACCCTAATCCTAACCCGTACCCTAAACCGATCCCTAACCCTAACACTAACCCTAACCCATACCCTACGCCGTACCCGAACCCCTCCCCGAACCCGTACCCTAAGCCGTACCCTAAGCCTAACCCTAAGCCTAACCCTAACCCTAGGCTACCATTGACTGCTTCTGCCTCCAATAGATTTCCTAAGCACTAGTGTTTGAAGGAACAGCTTAAAAAGAGAATCCTAATGTGATTTCTTTATAATGGGTGTGTTCCTTATCTTATCCTAGTGTCTAAACTCTTCTCCATGGCTGGACCCCCAAATAATATTCCTTTACGTGCTATGGGGTATCTAGAGAGTGGGATAGGTTTAATAACTACCCTAACTCTAACGCGTACCCTAACCCTAACACCTACCCTAACCCTAACACGTACCCTAATCCTAACCCGTACCCTAAACCGAGCCCTAACCCTAACACTAACCCTAAACCTAACCCTAAACCATACCCTACGCCGTACCGGAACCCCTCCCCGAACCCGTACCCTAAGCCGTACCCTAAGTCTAACCCTAAGCCTAACCCTAACCCTAGGCTACCCTTGACTGCTTCTGCCTCCAATAGATTTCCTAAGCACTAGTGTTTGAAGGAACAGCTTAAAAAGAGAATCCTAATGTGATTTCTTTATAATGGGTGTGTTCCTTATCTTATCCTAGTGTCTAAACTCTTCTCCATGGCTGGACCCCCAAATAATATTCCTTTACGTGCTAAGGGGTATCTAGAGAGTGGGATAGGTTTAATAACTACCCTAACCCTAACGCGTATCCTAACCCTAACCCCTACCCTAACCCTAACACATACCCTAATCCTAACCCGTAACCTGAACCGAGCCCTAACCCTAACACTAACCCTAACCCTAACCCTAACCCATACCCTACGCCGTACCCGAACCCCTCCCCGAACCCGTACCCTAAGACGTACCCTAAGCCTAACCCTAAGCCTAACCCTAACCCTAGGCTACCCTTGACTGCTTCTGCCTCCAATAGATTTCCTAAGCACTAGTGTTTGAAGCAACACCTTAAAAAGAGAATCCTAATGTGATTTCTTTATAATGGGTGTGTTCCTTATCTTATCCTAGTGTCTAAACTCTTCTCCATGGCTGGACCCCCAAATAATATTCCTTTACGTGCTAAGGGGTATCTAGAGAGTGGGATAGGTTTAATAACTACCCTAACCCTAACGCGTAACCTAACCCTAACCCCTACCCTAACCCTAACACATACCCTAATCCTAACCCGTACCCTAAACCGAGCCCTAACCCTAACACGAACCCTAACCCTAACCCTAACCCATACCCTACGCCGTACCCGAACCCCTCCCCGAACCCGTACCCTAAGCCGTACCCTAAGCCTAACCCTAAGCCTAACCCTAACCCTAGGCTACCCTTGACTGCTTCTGCCTCCAATAGATTTCCTAAGCACTAGTGTTTTAAGGAACAGCTTAAAAAGAGAATCCTAATGTGATTTCTTTATAATGGGTGTGTTCCTTATCTTATCCTAGTGTCTAAACTCTTCTCCATGGCTGGACCCCCAAATAATATTCCTTTACGTGCTAAGGGGTATCTAGAGAGTGGGATAGGTTTAATAACTACCCTAACCCTAACGCGTACCCTAACCCTAACCCCTACCCTAACCCTAACACGTACCCTAATCCTAACCCGTACCCTAAACCGAGCCCTAACCCTAACACTAACCCTAACCCTAACCCTAACCCATACCCTACGCCGTACCCGAACCCCTCCCCGAACCCGTACCCTAAGCCATACCCTAAGCCTAACCCTAAGCCTAACCCTAACCCTAGGCTACCCTTGACTGCTTCTGCCTCCAATAGATTTCCTAAGCACTAGTGTTTGAAGGAACAGCTTAAAAAGAGAATCCTAATGTGATTTCTTTATAATGGGTGTGTTCCTTATCTTATCCTAGTGTCTAAACTCTTCTCCATGGCTGGACCCCCAAATAATATTCCTTTACGTGCTAAGGGGTATCTAGAGAGTGGGATAGGTTTAATAACTACCCTAACCCTAACGCGTAACCTAACCCTAACCCCTACCCTAACCCTAACACATACCCTAATCCTAACCCGTACCCTAAACCGAGCCCTAACCCTAACACTAACCCTAACCCTAACCCTAACCCATACCCTACGCCGTACCCGAACCCCTCCCCGAACCCGTACCCTAAGCCGTACCCTAAGCCTAACCCTAAGCCTAACCCTAACCCTAGGCTACCCTTGACTGCTTCTGCCTCCAATAGATTTCCTAAGCACTAGTGTTTGAAGGAACAGCTTAAAAAGAGAATCCTAATGTGATTTCTTTATAATGGGTGTGTTCCTTATCTTATCGTAGTGTCTAAACTCTTCTCCATGGCTGGACCCCCAAATAATATTCCTTTACGTGCTAAGGGGTATCTAGAGAGTGGGATAGGTTTAATAACTACCCTAACCCTAACGCGTACCCTAACCCTAACACCTACCCTAACCCTAACACGTACCCTAATCCTAACCCGTACCCTAAACCGAGCCCTAACCCTAACACGAACCCTAACCCTAACCCTAACCCATACCCTACGCCGTACCCGAACCCCTCCCCGAACCCGTACCCTAAGCCGTACCCTAAGCCTAACCCTAAGCCTAACCCTAACCCTAGGCTACCCTTGACTGCTTCTGCCTCCAATAGATTTCCTAAGCACTAGTGTTTGAAGGAACAGCTTAAAAAGAGAATCCTAATGTGATTTCTTTATAATAGGTGTGTTCCTTATCTTATCCTAGTGTCTAAACTCTTCTCCATGGCTGGACCCCCAAATAATATTCCTTTACGTGCTAAGGGGTATCTAGAGAGTGGGATAGGTTTAATAACTACCCTAACCCTAACGCGTACCCTAACCCTAACCCCTACCCTAACCCTAACACGTACCCTAATCCTAACCCGTACCCTAAACCGACCCTAACCCTAACACTAACCCTAACCCATACCCTACGCCGTACCCGAACCCCTCCCCGAACCCGTACCCTAAGCCGTACCCTAAGCCTAACCCTAAGCCTAAACCTAACCCTAGGCTACCCTTGACTGCTTCTGCCTCCAATAGATTTCCTAAGCACTAGTGTTTGAAGGAACAGCTTAAAAAGAGAATCCTAATGTGATTTCTTTATAATGGGTGTGTTCCTTATCTTATCCTAGTGTCTAAACTCTTCTCCATGGCTGGACCCCCAAATAATATTCCTTTACGTGCTATGGGGTATCTAGAGAGTGGGATAGGTTTAATAACTACCCTAACCCTAACGCGTACCCTAACCCTAACACCTACCCTAACCCTAACACGTACCCTAATCCTAACCCGTACCCTAAACCGAGCCCTAACCCTAACACTAACCCTAAACCTAACCCTAACCCATACCCTACGCCGTACCCGAACCCCTCCCCGAACCCGTACCCTAAGCCGTACCCTAAGCCTAACCCTAAGCCTAACCCTAACCCTAGGCTACCCTTGACTGCTTCTGCCTCCAATAGATTTCCTAAGCACTAGTGTTTGAAGGAACAGCTTAAAAAGAGAATCCTAATGTGATTTCTTTATAATGGGTGTGTTCCTTATCTTATCCTAGTGTCTAAACTCTTCTCCATGGCTGGACCCCCAAATAATATTCCTTTACGTGCTAAGGGGTATCTAGAGAGTGGGATAGGTTTAATAACTACCCTAACCCTAACGCGTACCCTAACCCTAACCCCTACCCTAACCCTAACACGTACCCTAATCCTAACCCGTACCCTAAACCGAGCCCTAACCCTAACACTAACCCTAACCCTAACCCTAACCCATACCCTACGCCGTACCCGAACCCCTCCCCGATCCCCTACCCTAAGCCGTACCCTAACCCTAACCCTAAGCCTAACCCTAACCCTAGGCTACCCTTGACTGCTTCTGCCTCCAATAGATTTCCTAACCACTAGTGTTTGAAGGAACAGCTTAAAAAGAGAATCCTAATGTGATTTCTTTATAATGGGTGTGTTCCTTATCTTATCCTAGTGTCTAAACTCTTCTCCATGGCTGGACCCCCAAATAATATTCCTTTACGTGCTACGGGGTATCTAGAGAGTGGGATAGGTTTAATAACTACCCTAACCCTAACGCGTACCCTAACCCTAACCCCTACCCTAACCCTAACACGTACCCTAATCCTAACCCGTACCCTAAACCGATCCCTAACCCTAACACTAACCCTAACCCATACCCTACGCCGTACCCGAACCCCTCCCCGAACCCGTACCCTAAGCCGTACCCTAAGCCTAACCCTAAGCCTAACCCTAACCCTAGGCTACCATTGACTGCTTCTGCCTCCAATAGATTTCCTAAGCACTAGTGTTTGAAGGAACAGCTTAAAAAGAGAATCCTAATGTGATTTCTTTATAATGGGTGTGTTCCTTATCTTATCCTAGTGTCTAAACTCTTCTCCATGGCTGGACCCCCAAATAATATTCCTTTACGTGCTATGGGGTATCTAGAGAGTGGGATAGGTTTAATAACTACCCTAACCCTAACGCGTACCCTAACCCTAACACCTACCCTAACCCTAACACGTACCCTAATCCTAACCCGTACCCTAAACCGAGCCCTAACCCTAACACTAACCCTAAACCTAACCCTAACCCATACCCTACGCCGTACCGGAACCCCTCCCCGAACCCGTACCCTAAGCCGTACCCTAAGTCTAACCCTAAGCCTAACCCTAACCCTAGGCTACCCTTGACTGCTTCTGCCTCCAATAGATTTCCTAAGCACTAGTGTTTGAAGGAACAGCTTAAAAAGAGAATCCTAATGTGATTTCTTTATAATGGGTGTGTTCCTTATCTTATCCTAGTGTCTAAACTCTTCTCCATGGCTGGACCCCCAAATAATATTCCTTTACGTGCTAAGGGGTATCTAGAGAGTGGGATAGGTTTAATAACTACCCTAACCCTAACGCGTATCCTAGCCCTAACCCCTACCCTAACCCTAACACATACCCTAATCCTAACCCGTAACCTGAACCGAGCCCTAACCCTAACACTAACCCTAACCCTAACCCTAACCCATACCCTACGCCGTACCCGAACCCCTCCCCGAACCCGTACCCTAAGCCGTACCCTAAGCCTAACCCTAAGCCTAACCCTAACCCTAGGCTACCCTTGACTGCTTCTGCCTCCAATAGATTTCCTAAGCACTAGTGTTTGAAGCAACACCTTAAAAAGAGAATCCTAATGTGATTTCTTTATAATGGGTGTGTTCCTTATCTTATCCTAGTGTCTAAACTCTTCTCCATGGCTGGACCCCCAAATAATATTCCTTTACGTGCTAAGGGGTATCTAGAGAGTGGGATAGGTTTAATAACTACCCTAACCCTAACGCGTAACCTAACCCTAACCCCTACCCTAACCCTAACACATACCCTAATCCTAACCCGTACCCTAAACCGAGCCCTAACCCTAACACGAACCCTAACCCTAACCCTAACCCATACCCTACGCCGTACCCGAACCCCTCCCCGAACCCGTACCCTAAGCCGTACCCTAAGCCTAACCCTAAGCCTAACCCTAACCCTAGGCTACCCTTGACTGCTTCTGCCTCCAATAGATTTCCTAAGCACTAGTGTTTGAAGGAACAGCTTAAAAAGAGAATCCTAATGTGATTTCTTTATAATGGGTGTGTTCCTTATCTTATCCTAGTGTCTAAACTCTTCTCCATGGCTGGACCCCCAAATAATATTCCTTTACGTGCTAAGGGGTATCTAGAGAGTGGGATAGGTTTAATAACTACCCTAACCCTAACGCGTACCCTAACCCTAACCCCTACCCTAACCCTAACACGTACCCTAATCCTAACCCGTACCCTAAACCGAGCCCTAACCCTAACACTAACCCTAACCCTAACCCTAACCCATACCCTACGCCGTACCCGAACCCCTCCCCGATCCCCTACCCTAAGCCGTACCCTAACCCTAACCCTAAGCCTAACCCTAACCCTAGGCTACCCTTGACTGCTTCTGCCTCCAATAGATTTCCTAAGCACTAGTGTTTGAAGGAACAGCTTAAAAAGAGAATCCTAATGTGATTTCTTTATAATGGGTGTGTTCCTTATCTTATCCTAGTGTCTAAACTCTTCTCCATGGCTGGACCCCCAAATAATATTCCTTTACGTGCTACGGGGTATCTAGAGAGTGGGATAGGTTTAATAACTAACCTAACCCTAACGCGTACCCTAACCCTAACCCCTACCCTAACCCTAACACGTACCCTAATCCTAACCCGTACCCTAAACCGATCCCTAACCCTAACACTAACCCTAACCCATACCCTACGCCGTACCCGAACCCCTCCCCGAACCCGTACCCTAAGCCGTACCCTAAGCCTAACCCTAAGCCTAACCCTAACCCTAGGCTACCCTTGACTGCTTCTGCCTCCAATAGATTTCCTAAGCACTAGTGTTTGAAGGAACAGCTTAAAAAGAGAATCCTAATGTGATTTCTTTATAATGGGTGTGTTCCTTATCTTATCCTAGTGTCTAAACTCTTCTCCATGGCTGGACCCCCAAATAATATTCCTTTACGTGCTATGGGGTATCTAGAGAGTGGGATAGGTTTAATAACTACCCTAACCCTAACGCGTACCCTAACCCTAACACCTACCCTAACCCTAACACGTACCCTAATCCTAACCCGTACCCTAAACCGAGCCCTAACCCTAACACTAACCCTAAACCTAACCCTAACCCATACCCTACGCCGTACCCGAACCCCTCCCCGAACCCGTACCCTAAGCCGTACCCTAAGCCTAACCCTAAGCCTAACCCTAACCCTAGGCTACCCTTGACTGCTTCTGCCTCCAATAGATTTCCTAAGCACTAGTGTTTGAAGGAACAGCTTAAAAAGAGAATCCTAATGTGATTTCTTTATAATGGGTGTGTTCCTTATCTTATCCTAGTGTCTAAACTCTTCTCCATGGCTGGACACCCAAATAATATTCCTTTACGTGCTAAGGGGTATCTAGAGAGTGGGATAGGTTTAATAACTACCCTAACCCTAACGCGTACCCTAACCCTAACCCCTACCCTAACCCTAACACGTACCCTAATCCTAACCCGTACCCTAAACCGAGCCCTAACCCTAACACTAACCCTAACCCTAACCCTAACCCATACCCTACGCCGTACCCGAACCCCTCCCCGATCCCCTACCCTAAGCCGTACCCTAACCCTAACCCTAAGCCTAACCCTAACCCTAGGCTACCCTTGACTGCTTCTGCCTCCAATAGATTTCCTAAGCACTAGTGTTTGAAGGAACAGCTTAAAAAGAGAATCCTAATGTGATTTCTTTATAATGGGTGTGTTCCTTATCTTATCCTAGTGTCTAAACTCTTCTCCATGGCTGGACCCCCAAATAATATTCCTTTACGTGCTACGGGGTATCTAGAGAGTGGGATAGGTTTAATAACTACCCTAACCCTAACGCGTACCCTAACCCTAACCCCTACCCTAACCCTAACACGTACCCTAATCCTAACCCGTACCCTAAACCGATCCCTAACCCTAACACTAACCCTAACCCATACCCTACGCCGTACCCGAACCCCTCCCCGAACCCGTACCCTAAGCCGTACCCTAAGCCTAACCCTAAGCCTAACCCTAACCCTAGGCTACCATTGACTGCTTCTGCCTCCAATAGATTTCCTAAGCACTAGTGTTTGAAGGAACAGCTTAAAAAGAGAATCCTAATGTGATTTCTTTATAATGGGTGTGTTCCTTATCTTATCCTAGTGTCTAAACTCTTCTCCATGGCTGGACCCCCAAATAATATTCCTTTACGTGCTATGGGGTATCTAGAGAGTGGGATAGGTTTAATAACTACCCTAACCCTAACGCGTACCCTAACCCTAACACCTACCCTAACCCTAACACGTACCCTAATCCTAACCCGTACCCTAAACCGAGCCCTAACCCTAACACTAACCCTAAACCTAACCCTAACCCATACCCTACGCCGTACCGGAACCCCTCCCCGAACCCGTACCCTAAGCCGTACCCTAAGTCTAACCCTAAGCCTAACCCTAACCCTAGGCTACCCTTGACTGCTTCTGCCTCCAATAGATTTCCTAAGCACTAGTGTTTGAAGGAACAGCTTAAAAAGAGAATCCTAATGTGATTTCTTTATAATGGGTGTGTTCCTTATCTTATCCTAGTGTCTAAACTCTTCTCCATGGCTGGACCCCCAAATAATATTCCTTTACGTGCTAAGGGGTATCTAGAGAGTGGGATAGGTTTAATAACTACCCTAACCCTAACGCGTATCCTAACCCTAACCCCTACCCTAACCCTAACACATACCCTAATCCTAACCCGTAACCTGAACCGAGCCCTAACCCTAACACTAACCCTAACCCTAACCCTAACCCATACCCTACGCCGTACCCGAACCCCTCCCCGAACCCGTACCCTAAGCCGTACCCTAAGCCTAACCCTAAGCCTAACCCTAACCCTAGGCTACCCTTGACTGCTTCTGCCTCCAATAGATTTCCTAAGCACTAGTGTTTGAAGCAACACCTTAAAAAGAGAATCCTAATGTGATTTCTTTATAATGGGTGTGTTCCTTATCTTATCCTAGTGTCTAAACTCTTCTCCATGGCTGGACCCCCAAATAATATTCCTTTACGTGCTAAGGGGTATCTAGAGAGTGGGATAGGTTTAATAACTACCCTAACCCTAACGCGTAACCTAACCCTAACCCCTACCCTAACCCTAACACATACCCTAATCCTAACCCGTACCCTAAACCGAGCCCTAACCCTAACACGAACCCTAACCCTAACCCTAACCCATACCCTACGCCGTACCCGAACCCCTCCCCGAACCCGTACCCTAAGCCGTACCCTAAGCCTAACCCTAAGCCTAACCCTAACCCTAGGCTACCCTTGACTGCTTCTGCCTCCAATAGATTTCCTAAGCACTAGTGTTTTAAGGAACAGCTTAAAAAGAGAATCCTAATGTGATTTCTTTATAATGGGTGTGTTCCTTATCTTATCCTAGTGTCTAAACTCTTCTCCATGGCTGGACCCCCAAATAATATTCCTTTACGTGCTAAGGGGTATCTAGAGAGTGGGATAGGTTTAATAACTACCCTAACCCTAACGCGTACCCTAACCCTAACCCCTACCCTAACCCTAACACGTACCCTAATCCTAACCCGTACCCTAAACCGAGCCCTAACCCTAACACTAACCCTAACCCTAACCCTAACCCATACCCTACGCCGTACCCGAACCCCTCCCCGATCCCCTACCCTAAGCCGTACCCTAACCCTAACCCTAAGCCTAACCCTAACCCTAGGCTACCCTTGACTGCTTCTGCCTCCAATAGATTTCCTAAGCACTAGTGTTTGAAGGAACAGCTTAAAAAGAGAATCCTAATGTGATTTCTTTATAATGGGTGTGTTCCTTATCTTATCCTAGTGTCTAAACTCTTCTCCATGGCTGGACCCCCAAATAATATTCCTTTACGTGCTACGGGGTATCTAGAGAGTGGGATAGGTTTAATAACTAACCTAACCCTAACGCGTACCCTAACCCTAACCCCTACCCTAACCCTAACACGTACCCTAATCCTAACCCGTACCCTAAACCGATCCCTAACCCTAACACTAACCCTAACCCATACCCTACGCCGTACCCGAACCCCTCCCCGAACCCGTACCCTAAGCCGTACCCTAAGCCTAACCCTAAGCCTAACCCTAACCCTAGGCTACCCTTGACTGCTTCTGCCTCCAATAGATTTCCTAAGCACTAGTGTTTGAAGGAACAGCTTAAAAAGAGAATCCTAATGTGATTTCTTTATAATGGGTGTGTTCCTTATCTTATCCTAGTGTCTAAACTCTTCTCCATGGCTGGACCCCCAAATAATATTCCTTTACGTGCTAAGGGGTATCTAGAGAGTGGGATAGGTTTAATAACTACCCTAACTCTAACGCGTACCCTAACCCTAACACCTACCCTAACCCTAACACGTACCCTAATCCTAACCCGTACCCTAAACCGAGCCCTAACCCTAACACGAACCCTAACCCTAACCCTAACCCATAACCTACGCCGTACCCGAACCCCTCCCCGAACCCGTACCCTAAGCCGTACCCTAAGCCTAACCCTAAGCCTAACCCTAACCCTAGGCTACCCTTGACTGCTTCTGCCTCCAATAGATTTCCTAAGCACTAGTGTTTGAAGGAACAGCTTAAAAAGAGAATCCTAATGTGATTTCTTTATAATGGGTGTGTTCCTTATCTTATCCTAGTGTCTAAACTCTTCTCCATGGCTGGACCCCCAAATAATATTCCTTTACGTGCTAAGGGGTATCTAGAGAGTGGGATAGGTTTAATAACTACCCTAACCCTAACGCGTACCCTAACCCTAACCCCTACCCTAACCCTAACACGTACCCTAATCCTAACCCGTACCCTAAACCGATCCCTAACCCTAACACTAACCCTAACCCTAACCCTAACCCATACCCTACGCCGTACCCGAACCCCTCCCCGATCCCCTACCCTAAGCCGTACCCTAACCCTAACCCTAAGCCTAACCCTAACCCTAGGCTACCCTTGACTGCTTCTGCCTCCAATAGATTTCCTAAGCACTAGTGTTTGAAGGAACAGCTTAAAAAGAGAATCCTAATGTGATTTCTTTATAATGGGTGTGTTCCTTATCTTATCCTAGTGTCTAAACTCTTCTCCATGGCTGGTCCCCCAAATAATATTCCTTTACGTGCTAAGGGGTATCTAGAGAGTGGGATAGGTTTAATAACTACCCTAACCCTAACGCGTACCCTAACCCTAACCCTAACCCCTACCCTAACCCTAACACGTACCCTAATCCTAACCCGTACCCTAAACCGATCCCTAACCCTAACACTAACCCTAACCCATACCCTACGCCGTACCCGAACCCCTCCCCGAACCCGTACCCTAAGCCGTACCCTAAGCCTAACCCTAAGCCTAACCCTAACCCTAGGCTACCCTTGACTGCTTCTGCCTCCAATAGATTTCCTAAGCACTAGTGTTTTAAGGAACAGCTTAAAAAGAGAATCCTAATGTGATTTCTTTATAATGGGTGTGTTCCTTATCTTATCCTAGTGTCTAAACTCTTCTCCATGGCTGGACCCCCAAATAATATTCCTTTACGTGCTAAGGGGTATCTAGAGAGTGGGATAGGTTTAATAACTACCCTAACCCTAACGCGTATCCTAACCCTAACCCCTACCCTAACCCTAACACATACCCTAATCCTAACCCGTAACCTGAACCAAGCCCTAACCCTAACACTAACCCTAACCCTAACCCTAACCCATACCCTATGCCGTACCCGAACCCCTCCCCGAACCCGTACCCTAAGCCGTACCCTAAGCCTAACCCTAAGCCTAACCCTAACCCTAGGCTACCCTTGACTGCTTCTGCCTCCAATAGATTTCCTAAGCACTAGTGTTTGAAGGAACAGCTTAAAAAGAGAATCCTAATGTGATTTCTTTATAATGGGTGTGTTCCTTATCTTATCCTAGTGTCTAAACTCTTCTCCATGGCTGGACCCCCAAATAATATTCCTTTACGTGCTAAGGGGTATCTAGAGAGTGGGATAGGTTTAATAACTACCCTAACCCTAACACGTAACCTAACCCTAACCCCTACCCTAACCCTAACACGTACCCTAATCCTAACCCGTACCCTAAACCGAGCCCTAACCCTAACACTAACCCTAACCCTAACCCTAACCCATACCCTACGCCGTACCCGAACCCCTCCCCGAACCCGTACCCTAAGCCGTACCCTAAGCCTAACCCTAAGCCTAACCCTAACCCTAGGCTACCCTTGACTGCTTCTGCCTCCAATAGATTTCCTAAGCACTAGTGTTTGAAGGAACAGCTTAAAAAGAGAATCCTAATGTGATTTCTTTATAATGGGTGTGTTCCTTATCTTATCCTAGTGTCTAAACTCTTCTCCATGGCTGGACCCCCAAATAATATTCCTTTACGTGCTAAGGGGTATCTAGAGAGTGGGATAGGTTTAATAACTACCCTAACTCTAACGCGTACCCTAACCCTAACACCTACCCTAACCCTAACACGTACCCTAATCCTAACCCGTACCCTAAACCGAGCCCTAACCCTAACACGAACCCTAACCCTAACCCTAACCCATAACCTACGCCGTACCCGAACCCCTCCCCGAACCCGTACCCTAAGCCGTACCCTAAGCCTAACCCTAAGCCTAACCCTAACCCTAGGCTACCCTTGACTGCTTCTGCCTCCAATAGATTTCCTAAGCACTAGTGTTTGAAGGAACAGCTTAAAAAGAGAATCCTAATGTGATTTCTTTATAATGGGTGTGTTCCTTATCTTATCCTAGTGTCTAAACTCTTCTCCATGGCTGGACCCCCAAATAATATTCCTTTACGTGCTAAGGGGTATCTAGAGAGTGGGATAGGTTTAATAACTACCCTAACCCTAACGCGTACCCTAACCCTAACCCCTACCCTAACCCTAACACGTACCCTAATCCTAACCCGTACCCTAAACCGATCCCTAACCCTAACACTAACCCTAACCCTAACCCTAACCCATACCCTACGCCGTACCCGAACCCCTCCCCGATCCCCTACCCTAAGCCGTACCCTAACCCTAACCCTAAGCCTAACCCTAACCCTAGGCTACCCTTGACTGCTTCTGCCTCCAATAGATTTCCTAAGCACTAGTGTTTGAAGGAACAGCTTAAAAAGAGAATCCTAATGTGATTTCTTTATAATGGGTGTGTTCCTTATCTTATCCTAGTGTCTAAACTCTTCTCCATGGCTGGTCCCCCAAATAATATTCCTTTACGTGCTAAGGGGTATCTAGAGAGTGGGATAGGTTTAATAACTACCCTAACCCTAACGCGTACCCTAACCCTAACCCTAACCCCTACCCTAACCCTAACACGTACCCTAATCCTAACCCGTACCCTAAACCGATCCCTAACCCTAACACTAACCCTAACCCATACCCTACGCCGTACCCGAACCCCTCCCCGAACCCGTACCCTAAGCCGTACCCTAAGCCTAACCCTAAGCCTAACCCTAACCCTAGGCTACCCTTGACTGCTTCTGCCTCCAATAGATTTCCTAAGCACTAGTGTTTTAAGGAACAGCTTAAAAAGAGAATCCTAATGTGATTTCTTTATAATGGGTGTGTTCCTTATCTTATCCTAGTGTCTAAACTCTTCTCCATGGCTGGACCCCCAAATAATATTCCTTTACGTGCTAAGGGGTATCTAGAGAGTGGGATAGGTTTAATAACTACCCTAACCCTAACGCGTACCCTAACCCTAACACCTACCCTAACCCGTACCCTAATCCTAACCCGTACCCTAAACCGATCCCTAACCCTAACACTAACCCTAACCCATACCCTACGCCGTACCCGAACCCCTCCCCGAACCCGTACCCTAAGCCGTACCCTAAGCCTAACCCTAAGCCTAACCCTAACCCTAGGCTACCATTGACTGCTTCTGCCTCCAATAGATTTCCTAAGCACTAGTGTTTGAAGGAACAGCTTAAAAAGAGAATCCTAATGTGATTTCTTTATAATGGGTGTGTTCCTTATCTTATCCTAGTGTCTAAACTCTTCTCCATGGCTGGACCCCCAAATAATATTCCTTTACGTGCTAAGGGGTATCTAGAGAGTGGGATAGGTTTAATAACTACCCTAACCCTAACGCGTACCCTAACCCTAACACCTACCCTAACCCTAACACGTACCCTAATCCTAACCCGTACCCTAAACCGAGCCCTAACCCTAACACTAACCCTAAACCTAACCCTAACCCATACCCTACACCGTACCCGAACCCCTCCCCGAACCCGTACCCTAAGCCGTACCCTAAGCCTAACCCTAAGCCTAACCCTAACCCTAGGCTACCCTTGACTGCTTCTGCCTCCAATAGATTTCCTAAGCACTAGTGTTTGAAGGAACAGCTTAAAAAGAGAATCCTAATGTGATTTCTTTATAATGGGTGTGTTTCTTATCTTATCCTAGTGTCTAAACTCTTCTCCATGGCTGGACCCCCAAATAATATTCCTTTACGTGCTAAGGGGTATCTATAGAGAGTGGGATAGGTTTAATAACTACCCTAACCCTAACGCGTACCCTAACCCTAACACCTACCCTAACCCTAACACGTACCCTAATCCTAACCCGTACCCTAAACCGAGCCCTAACCCTAACACTAACCCTAAACCTAACCCTAACCCATACCCTACGCCGTACCCGAACCCCTCCCCGAACCCGTACCCTAAGCCGTACCCTAAGCCTAACCCTAAGCCTAACCCTAACCCTAGGCTACCCTTGACTGCTTCTGCCTCCAATAGATTTCCTAAGCACTAGTGTTTGAAGCAACAGCTTAAAAAGAGAATCCTAATGTGATTTCTTTATAATGGGTGTGTTCCTTATCTTATCCTAGTGTCTAAACTCTTCTCCATGGCTGGACCCCCAAATAATATTCCTTTACGTGCTAAGGGGTATCTAGAGAGTGGGATAGGTTTAATAACTACCCTAACCCTAATGCGTACCCTAACCCTAACCCCTACCCTAACCTTAACACGTACCCTAATCCTAACCCGTACCCTGAACCGAGTCCTAACCCTAACACTAACCCTAACCCTAACCCTAACCCATACCCTACGCCGTACCCGAACCCCTCCCCGAACCCGTACCCTAAGCCGTACCCTAAGCCTAACCCTAAGCCTAACCCTAACCCTAGGCTACCCTTGACTGCTTCTGCCTCCAATAGATTTCCTAAGCACTAGTGTTTGAAGGAACAGCTTAAAAAGAGAATCCTAATGTGATTTCTTTATAATGGGTGTGTTCCTTATCTTATCCTAGTGTCTAAACTCTTCTCCATGGCTGGACCCCCAAATAATATTCCTTTACGTGCTAAGGGGTATCTAGAGAGTGGGATAGGTTTAATAACTACCCTAACCCTAACGCGTACCCTAACCCTAACCCCTACCCTAACCCTAACACGTACCCTAATCCTAACCCGTACCCTAAACCGAGCCCTAACCCTAACACTAACCCTAACCCTAACCCTAACCCATACCCTACGCCGTACCCGAACCCCTCCCCGATCCCCTACCCTAAGCCGTACCCTAACCCTAACCCTAAGCCTAACCCTAACCCTAGGCTACCCTTGACTGCTTCTGCCTCCAATAGATTTCCTAAGCACTAGTGTTTGAAGGAACAGCTTAAAAAGAGAATCCTAATGTGATTTCTTTATAATGGGTGTGTTCCTTATCTTATCCTAGTGTCTAAACTCTTCTCCATGGCTGGACCCCCAAATAATATTCCTTTACGTGCTAAGGGGTATCTAGAGAGTGGGATAGGTTTAATAACTACCCTAACCCTAACGCGTACCCTAACCCTAACCCCTACCCTAACCCTAACACGTACCCTAATCCTAACCCATACCCTAAACCGATCCCTAACCCTAACACTAACCCTAACCCATACCCTACGCCGTACCCGAACCCCTCCCCGATCCCCTACCCTAAGCCGTACCCTAACCCTAACCCTAAGCCTAACCCTAACCCTAGGCTACCCTTGACTGCTTCTGCCTCCAATAGATTTCCTAAGCACTAGTGTTTGAAGGAACAGCTTAAAAAGAGAATCCTAATGTGATTTCTTTATAATGGGTGTGTTCCTTATCTTATCCTAGTGTCTAAACTCTTCTTCATGGCTGGACCCCCAAATAATATTCCTTTACGTGCTATGGGGTATCTAGAGAGTGGGATAGGTTTAATAACTACCCTAACCCTAACGCGTACCCTAACCCTAACACCTACCCTAACCCTAACACGTACCCTAATCCTAACCCGTAACCTAAACCGAGCACTAACCCTAACACTAACCCTAACCCTAACCCTAACCCATACCCTGCGCCGTACCCGAACCCCTTCCCGAACCCGTACCCTAAGCCGTACCCTAAGCCTAACCCTAAGCCTAACCCTAACCCTAGGCTACCCTTGACTGCTTCTGCCTCCAATAGATTTCCTAAGCACTAGTGTTTGAAGGAACAGCTTAAAAAGAGAATCCTAATGTGATTTCTTTATAATGGGTGTGTTCCTTATCTTATCCTAGTGTCTAAACTCTTCTCCATGGCTGGACCCCCAAATAATATTCCTTTACGTGCTAAGGGGTATCTAGAGAGTGGGATAGGTTTAATAACTACCCTAACCCTAACGCGTACCCTAACCCTAACCCCTAACCTAACCCTAACACGTACCCTAATCCTAACCCGTACCCTAAACCGAGCCCTAACCCTAACAATAACCCTAACCCTAACCCTAACCCATACCCTACGCCGTACCCGAACACCTCCCCGAAACCCTACCCTAAGCCGTACCCTAACCCTAACCCTAAGCCTAACCCTAACCCTAGGCTACCCTTGACTGCTTCTGCCTCCAATAGATTTCCTAAGCACTAGTGTTTTAAGGAACACCTTAAAAAGAGAATCCTAATGTGATTTCTTTATAATGGGTGTGTTCCTTATCTTATCCTAGTGTCTAAACTCTTCTCCATGGCTGGACCCCCAAATAATATTCCTTTACGTGCTAAGGGGTATCTAGAGAGTGGGATAGGTTTAATAACTACCCTAACCCTAACGCGTACCCTAACCCTAACCCCTACCCTAACCCTAACACGTACCCTAATCCTAACCCGTACCCTAAACCGATCCCTAACCCTAACCCTAACCCTAACCCATACCCTACGCCGTACCCGAACCCCTCCCCGAACCCGTACCCTAAGCCATACCCTAAGCCTAACCCTAAGCCTAACCCTAACCCTAGGCTACCCTTGACTGCTTCTGCCTCCAATAGATTTCCTAAGCACTAGTGTTTGAAGGAACAGCTTAAAAAGAGAATCCTAATGTGATTTCTTTATAATGGGTGTGTTCCTTATCTTATCCTAGTGTCTAAACACTTCTCCATGGCTGGACCCCCAAATAATATTCCTTTACGTGCTAAGGGGTATCTAGAGAGTGGGATAGGTTTAATAACTACCCTAACCCTAACGCGTAACCTAACCCTAACCCCTACCCTAACCCTAACACATACCCTAATCCTAACCCGTACCCTAAACCGAGCCCTAACCCTAACACGAACCCTAACCCTAACCCTAACCCATACCCTACGCCGTACCCGAACCCCTCCCCGAACCCGTACCCTAAGCCGTACCCTAAGCCTAACCCTAAGCCTAACCCTAACCCTAGGCTACCCTTGACTGCTTCTGCCTCCAATAGATTTCCTAAGCACTAGTGTTTGAAGGAACAGCTTAAAAAGAGAATCCTAATGTGATTTCTTTATAATGGGTGTGTTCCTTATCTTATCGTAGTGTCTAAACTCTTCTCCATGGCTGGACCCCCAAATAATATTCCTTTACGTGCTAAGGGGTATCTAGAGAGTGGGATAGGTTTAATAACTACCCTAACCCTAACGCGTACCCTAACCCTAACACCTACCCTAACCCTAACACGTACCCTAATCCTAACCCGTACCCTAAACCGAGCCCTAACCCTAACACGAACCCTAACCCTAACCCTAACCCATACCCTACGCCGTACCCGAACCCCTCCCCGAACCCGTACCCTAAGCCGTACCCTAAGCCTAACCCTAAGCCTAACCCTAACCCTAGGCTACCTTTGACTGCTTCTGCCTCCAATAGATTTCCTAAGCACTAGTGTTTGAAGGAACAGCTTAAAAAGAGAATCCTAATGTGATTTCTTTATAATGGGTGTGTTCCTTATCTTATCCTAGTGTCTAAACTCTTCTCCATGGCTGGACCCCCAAATAATATTCCTTTACGTGCTAAGGGGTATCTAGAGAGTGGGATAGGTTTAATAACTACCCTAACCCTAACGCGTACCCTAACCCTAACCCCTACCCTAACCCTAACACGTACCCTAATCCTAACCCGTACCCTAAACCGAGCCCTAACCCTAACACTAACCCTAACCCTAACCCTAACCCATACCCTACGCCGTACCCGAACACCTCCCCGATCCCCTACCCTAAGCCGTACCCTAACCCTAACCCTAAGCCTAACCCTAACCCTAGGCTACCCTTGACTGCTTCTGCCTCCAATAGATTTCCTAAGCACTAGTGTTTGAAGGAACAGCTTAAAAAGAGAATCCTAATGTGATTTCTTTATAATGGGTGTGTTCCTTATCTTATCCTAGTGTCTAAACTCTTCTCCATGGCTGGACCCCCAAATAATATTCCTTTACGTGCTAAGGGGTATCTAGAGAGTGGGATAGGTTTAATAACTACCCTAACCCTAACGCGTACCCTAACCCTAACCCCTACCCTAACCCTAACACGTACCCTAATCCTAACCCGTACCCTAAACCGATCCCTAACCCTAACACTAACCCTAACCCATACCCTACGCCGTACCCGAACCCCTCCCCGAACCCGTACCCTAAGCCGTACCCTAAGCCTAACCCTAAGCCTAAACCTAACCCTAGGCTACCCCTGACTGCTTCTGCCTCCAATAGATTTCCTAAGCACTAGTGTTTGAAGGAACAGCTTAAAAAGAGAATCCTAATGTGATTTCTTTATAATGGGTGTGTTCCTTATCTTATCCTAGTGTCTAAACTCTTCTCCATGGCTGGACCCCCAAATAATATTCCTTTACGTGCTATGGGGTATCTAGAGAGTGGGATAGGTTTAATAACTACCCTAACCCTAACGCGTACCCTAACCCTAACACCTACCCTAACCCTAACACGTACCCTAATCCTAACCCGTACCCTAAACCGAGCCCTAACCCTAACACTAACCCTAAACCTAACCCTAACCCATACCCTACGCCGTACCCGAACCCCTCCCCGAACCCGTACCCTAAGCCGTACCCTAAGCCTAACCCTAAGCCTAACCCTAACCCTAGGCTACCCTTGACTGCTTCTGCCTCCAATAGATTTCCTAAGCACTAGTGTTTGAAGGAACAGCTTAAAAAGAGAATCCTAATGTGATTTCTTTATAATGGGTGTGTTCCTTATCTTATCCTAGTGTCTAAACTCTTCTCCATGGCTGGACCCCCAAATAATATTCCTTTACGTGCTAAGGGGTATCTAGAGAGTGGGATAGGTTTAATAACTACCCTAACCCTAACGCGTACCCTAACCCTAACCCCTACCCTAACCCTAACACGTACCCTAATCCTAACCCGTACCCTAAACCGATCCCTAACCCTAACACTAACCCTAACCCTAACCCTAACCCATACCCTACGCCGTACCCGAACCCCTCCCCGATCCCCTACCCTAAGCCGTACCCTAACCCTAACCCTAAGCCTAACCCTAACCCTAGGCTACCCTTGACTGCTTCTGCCTCCAATAGATTTCCTAAGCACTAGTGTTTGAAGGAACAGCTTAAAAAGAGAATCCTAATGTGATTTCTTTATAATGGGTGTGTTCCTTATCTTATCCTAGTGTCTAAACTCTTCTCCATGGCTGGACCCCCAAATAATATTCCTTTACGTGCTAAGGGGTATCTAGAGAGTGGGATAGGTTTAATAACTACCCTAACCCTAACGCGTACCCTAACCCTAACCCTAACCCCTACCCTAACCCTAACACGTACCCTAATCCTAACCCGTACCCTAAACCGATCCCTAACCCTAACACTAACCCTAACCCATACCCTACGCCGTACCCGAACCCCTCCCCGAACCCGTACCCTAAGCCGTACCCTAAGCCTAACCCTAAGCCTAACCCTAACCCTAGGCTACCCTTGACTGCTTCTGCCTCCAATAGATTTCCTAAGCACTAGTGTTTTAAGGAACAGCTTAAAAAGAGAATCCTAATGTGATTTCTTTATAATGGGTGTGTTCCTTATCTTATCCTAGTGTCTAAACTCTTCTCCATGGCTGGACCCCCAAATAATATTCCTTTACGTGCTAAGGGGTATCTAGAGAGTGGGATAGGTTTAATAACTACCCTAACCCTAACGCGTACCCTAACCCTAACACCTACCCTAACCCGTACCCTAATCCTAACCCGTACCCTAAACCGATCCCTAACCCTAACACTAACCCTAACCCATACCCTACGCCGTACCCGAACCCCTCCCCGAACCCGTACCCTAAGCCGTACCCTAAGCCTAACCCTAAGCCTAACCCTAACCCTAGGCTACCATTGACTGCTTCTGCCTCCAATAGATTTCCTAAGCACTAGTGTTTGAAGGAACAGCTTAAAAAGAGAATCCTAATGTGATTTCTTTATAATGGGTGTGTTCCTTATCTTATCCTAGTGTCTAAACTCTTCTCCATGGCTGGACCCCCAAATAATATTCCTTTACGTGCTAAGGGGTATCTAGAGAGTGGATAGGTTTAATAACTACCCTAACCCTAACGCGTACCCTAACCCTAACCCCTACCCTAACCCTAACACGTACCCTAATCCTAACCCGTACCCTAAACCGATCCCTAACCCTAACCCTAACCCTAACCCATACCCTACACCGTACCCGAACCCCTCCCCGAACCCGTACCCTAAGCCGTACCCTAAGCCTAACCCTAAGCCTAACCCTAACCCTAGGCTACCCTTGACTGCTTCTGCCTCCAATAGATTTCCTAAGCACTAGTGTTTGAAGGAACAGCTTAAAAAGAGAATCCTAATGTGATTTCTTTATAATGGGTGTGTTTCTTATCTTATCCTAGTGTCTAAACTCTTCTCCATGGCTGGACCCCCAAATAATATTCCTTTACGTGCTAAGGGGTATCTATAGAGAGTGGGATAGGTTTAATAACTACCCTAACCCTAACGCGTACCCTAACCCTAACACCTACCCTAACCCTAACACGTACCCTAATCCTAACCCGTACCCTAAACCGAGCCCTAACCCTAACACTAACCCTAAACCTAACCCTAACCCATACCCTACGCCGTACCCGAACCCCTCCCCGAACCCGTACCCTAAGCCGTACCCTAAGCCTAACCCTAAGCCTAACCCTAACCCTAGGCTACCCTTGACTGCTTCTGCCTCCAATAGATTTCCTAAGCACTAGTGTTTGAAGCAACAGCTTAAAAAGAGAATCCTAATGTGATTTCTTTATAATGGGTGTGTTCCTTATCTTATCCTAGTGTCTAAACTCTTCTCCATGGCTGGACCCCCAAATAATATTCCTTTACGTGCTAAGGGGTATCTAGAGAGTGGGATAGGTTTAATAACTACCCTAACCCTAATGCGTACCCTAACCCTAACCCCTACCCTAACCTTAACACGTACCCTAATCCTAACCCGTACCCTGAACCGAGTCCTAACCCTAACACTAACCCTAACCCTAACCCTAACCCATACCCTACGCCGTACCCGAACCCCTCCCCGAACCCGTACCCTAAGCCGTACCCTAAGCCTAACCCTAAGCCTAACCCTAACCCTAGGCTACCCTTGACTGCTTCTGCCTCCAATAGATTTCCTAAGCACTAGTGTTTGAAGGAACAGCTTAAAAAGAGAATCCTAATGTGATTTCTTTATAATGGGTGTGTTCCTTATCTTATCCTAGTGTCTAAACTCTTCTCCATGGCTGGACCCCCAAATAATATTCCTTTACGTGCTAAGGGGTATCTAGAGAGTGGGATAGGTTTAATAACTACCCTAACCCTAACGCGTACCCTAACCCTAACCCCTACCCTAACCCTAACACGTACCCTAATCCTAACCCGTACCCTAAACCGAGCCCTAACCCTAACACTAACCCTAACCCTAACCCTAACCCATACCCTACGCCGTACCCGAACCCCTCCCCGATCCCCTACCCTAAGCCGTACCCTAACCCTAACCCTAAGCCTAACCCTAACCCTAGGCTACCCTTGACTGCTTCTGCCTCCAATAGATTTCCTAAGCACTAGTGTTTGAAGGAACAGCTTAAAAAGAGAATCCTAATGTGATTTCTTTATAATGGGTGTGTTCCTTATCTTATCCTAGTGTCTAAACTCTTCTCCATGGCTGGACCCCCAAATAATATTCCTTTACGTGCTAAGGGGTATCTAGAGAGTGGGATAGGTTTAATAACTACCCTAACCCTAACGCGTACCCTAACCCTAACCCCTACCCTAACCCTAACACGTACCCTAATCCTAACCCATACCCTAAACCGATCCCTAACCCTAACACTAACCCTAACCCATACCCTACGCCGTACCCGAACCCCTCCCCGATCCCCTACCCTAAGCCGTACCCTAACCCTAACCCTAAGCCTAACCCTAACCCTAGGCTACCCTTGACTGCTTCTGCCTCCAATAGATTTCCTAAGCACTAGTGTTTGAAGGAACAGCTTAAAAAGAGAATCCTAATGTGATTTCTTTATAATGGGTGTGTTCCTTATCTTATCCTAGTGTCTAAACTCTTCTTCATGGCTGGACCCCCAAATAATATTCCTTTACGTGCTATGGGGTATCTAGAGAGTGGGATAGGTTTAATAACTACCCTAACCCTAACGCGTACCCTAACCCTAACACCTACCCTAACCCTAACCCGTACCCTAATCCTAACCCGTAACCTAAACCGAGCACTAACCCTAACACTAACCCTAACCCTAACCCTAACCCATACCCTGCGCCGTACCCGAACCCCTTCCCGAACCCGTACCCTAAGCCGTACCCTAAGCCTAACCCTAAGCCTAACCCTAACCCTAGGCTACCCTTGACTGCTTCTGCCTCCAATAGATTTCCTAAGCACTAGTGTTTGAAGGAACAGCTTAAAAAGAGAATCCTAATGTGATTTCTTTATAATGGGTGTGTTCCTTATCTTATCCTAGTGTCTAAACTCTTCTCCATGGCTGGACCCCCAAATAATATTCCTTTACGTGCTAAGGGGTATCTAGAGAGTGGGATAGGTTTAATAACTACCCTAACCCTAACGCGTACCCTAACCCTAACCCCTAACCTAACCCTAACACGTACCCTAATCCTAACCCGTACCCTAAACCGAGCCCTAACCCTAACAATAACCCTAACCCTAACCCTAACCCATACCCTACGCCGTACCCGAACACCTCCCCGAAACCCTACCCTAAGCCGTACCCTAACCCTAACCCTAAGCCTAACCCTAACCCTAGGCTACCCTTGACTGCTTCTGCCTCCAATAGATTTCCTAAGCACTAGTGTTTTAAGGAACACCTTAAAAAGAGAATCCTAATGTGATTTCTTTATAATGGGTGTGTTCCTTATCTTATCCTAGTGTCTAAACTCTTCTCCATGGCTGGACCCCCAAATAATATTCCTTTACGTGCTAAGGGGTATCTAGAGAGTGGGATAGGTTTAATAACTACCCTAACCCTAACGCGTACCCTAACCCTAACCCCTACCCTAACCCTAACACGTACCCTAATCCTAACCCGTACCCTAAACCGATCCCTAACCCTAACCCTAACCCTAACCCATACCCTACGCCGTACCCGAACCCCTCCCCGAACCCGTACCCTAAGCCATACCCTAAGCCTAACCCTAAGCCTAACCCTAACCCTAGGCTACCCTTGACTGCTTCTGCCTCCAATAGATTTCCTAAGCACTAGTGTTTGAAGGAACAGCTTAAAAAGAGAATCCTAATGTGATTTCTTTATAATGGGTGTGTTCCTTATCTTATCCTAGTGTCTAAACTCTTCTCCATGGCTGGACCCCCAAATAATATTCCTTTACGTGCTAAGGGGTATCTAGAGAGTGGGATAGGTTTAATAACTACCCTAACCCTAACGCGTAACCTAACCCTAACCCCTACCCTAACCCTAACACATACCCTAATCCTAACCCGTACCCTAAACCGAGCCCTAACCCTAACACTAACCCTAACCCTAACCCTAACCCATACCCTACGCCGTACCCGAACCCCTCCCCGAACCCGTACCCTAAGCCGTACCCTAAGCCTAACCCTAAGCCTAACCCTAACCCTAGGCTACCCTTGACTGCTTCTGCCTCCAATAGATTTCCTAAGCACTAGTGTTTGAAGGAACAGCTTAAAAAGAGAATCCTAATGTGATTTCTTTATAATGGGTGTGTTCCTTATCTTATCGTAGTGTCTAAACTCTTCTCCATGGCTGGACCCCCAAATAATATTCCTTTACGTGCTAAGGGGTATCTAGAGAGTGGGATAGGTTTAATAACTACCCTAACCCTAACGCGTACCCTAACCCTAACACCTACCCTAACCCTAACACGTACCCTAATCCTAACCCGTACCCTAAACCGAGCCCTAACCCTAACACGAACCCTAACCCTAACCCTAACCCATACCCTACGCCGTACCCGAACCCCTCCCCGAACCCGTACCCTAAGCCGTACCCTAAGCCTAACCCTAAGCCTAACCCTAACCCTAGGCTACCCTTGACTGCTTCTGCCTCCAATAGATTTCCTAAGCACTAGTGTTTGAAGGAACAGCTTAAAAAGAGAATCCTAATGTGATTTCTTTATAATGGGTGTGTTCCTTATCTTATCCTAGTGTCTAAACTCTTCTCCATGGCTGGACCCCCAAATAATATTCCTTTACGTGCTAAGGGGTATCTAGAGAGTGGGATAGGTTTAATAACTACCCTAACCCTAACGCGTACCCTAACCCTAACCCCTACCCTAACCCTAACACGTACCCTAATCCTAACCCGTACCCTAAACCGAGCCCTAACCCTAACACTAACCCTAACCCTAACCCTAACCCATACCCTACGCCGTACCCGAACCCCTCCCCGATCCCCTACCCTAAGCCGTACCCTAACCCTAACCCTAAGCCTAACCCTAACCCTAGGCTACCCTTGACTGCTTCTGCCTCCAATAGATTTCCTAAGCACTAGTGTTTGAAGGAACAGCTTAAAAAGAGAATCCTAATGTGATTTCTTTATAATGGGTGTGTTCCTTATCTTATCCTAGTGTCTAAACTCTTCTCCATGGCTGGACCCCCAAATAATATTCCTTTACGTGCTAAGGGGTATCTAGAGAGTGGGATAGGTTTAATAACTACCCTAACCCTAACGCGTACCCTAACCCTAACCCCTACCCTAACCCTAACACGTACCCTAATCCTAACCCGTACCCTAAACCGATCCCTAACCCTAACACTAACCCTAACCCATACCCTACGCCGTACCCGAACCCCTCCCCGAACCCGTACCCTAAGCCGTACCCTAAGCCTAACCCTAAGCCTAACCCTAACCCTAGGCTACCATTGACTGCTTCTGCCTCCAATAGATTTCCTAAGCACTAGTGTTTGAAGGAACAGCTTAAAAAGAGAATCCTAATGTGATTTCTTTATAATGGGTGTGTTCCTTATCTTATCCTAGTGTCTAAACTCTTCTCCATGGCTGGACCCCCAAATAATATTCCTTTACGTGCTATGGGGTATCTAGAGAGTGGGATAGGTTTAATAACTACCCTAACCCTAACGCGTACCCTAACCCTAACACCTACCCTAACCCTAACACGTACCCTAATCCTAACCCGTACCCTAAACCGAGCCCTAACCCTAACACTAACCCTAAACCTAACCCTAACCCATACCCTACGCCGTACCCGAACCCCTCCCCGAACCCGTACCCTAAGCCGTACCCTAAGCCTAACCCTAAGCCTAACCCTAACCCTAGGCTACCCTTGACTGCTTCTGCCTCCAATAGATTTCCTAAGCACTAGTGTTTGAAGGAACAGCTTAAAAAGAGAATCCTAATGTGATTTCTTTATAATGGGTGTGTTCCTTATCTTATCCTAGTGTCTAAACTCTTCTCCATGGCTGGACCCCCAAATAATATTCCTTTACGTGCTACGGGGTATCTAGAGAGTGGGATAGGTTTAATAACTACCCTAACCCTAACGCGTACCCTAACCCTAACCCCTACCCTAACCCTAACACGTACCCTAATCCTAACCCGTACCCTAAACCGATCCCTAACCCTAACACTAACCCTAACCCATACCCTACGCCGTACCCGAACCCCTCCCCGAACCCGTACCCTAAGCCGTACCCTAAGCCTAACCCTAAGCCTAACCCTAACCCTAGGCTACCATTGACTGCTTCTGCCTCCAATAGATTTCCTAAGCACTAGTGTTTGAAGGAACAGCTTAAAAAGAGAATCCTAATGTGATTTCTTTATAATGGGTGTGTTCCTTATCTTATCCTAGTGTCTAAACTCTTCTCCATGGCTGGACCCCCAAATAATATTCCTTTACGTGCTATGGGGTATCTAGAGAGTGGGATAGGTTTAATAACTACCCTAACCCTAACGCGTACCCTAACCCTAACACCTACCCTAACCCTAACACGTACCCTAATCCTAACCCGTACCCTAAACCGAGCCCTAACCCTAACACTAACCCTAAACCTAACCCTAACCCATACCCTACGCCGTACCCGAACCCCTCCCCGATCCCCTACCCTAAGCCGTACCCTAACCCTAACCCTAAGCCTAACCCTAACCCTAGGCTACCCTTGACTGCTTCTGCCTCCAATAGATTTCCTAAGCACTAGTGTTTGAAGGAACAGCTTAAAAAGAGAATCCTAATGTGATTTCTTTATAATGGGTGTGTTCCTTATCTTATCCTAGTGTCTAAACTCTTCTCCATGGCTGGACCCCCAAATAATATTCCTTTACGTGCTAAGGGGTATCTAGAGAGTGGGATAGGTTTAATAACTACCCTAACCCTAACGCGTAACCTAACCCTAACCCCTACCCTAACCCTAACACATACCCTAATCCTAACCCGTACCCTAAACCGAGCCCTAACCCTAACACTAACCCTAACCCTAACCCTAACCCATACCCTACGCCGTACCCGAACCCCTCCCCGAACCCGTACCCTAAGCCGTACCCTAAGCCTAACCCTAAGCCTAACCCTAACCCTAGGCTACCCTTGACTGCTTCTGCCTCCAATAGATTTCCTAAGCACTAGTGTTTGAAGCAACACCTTAAAAAGAGAATCCTAATGTGATTTCTTTATAATGGGTGTGTTCCTTATCTTATCGTAGTGTCTAAACTCTTCTCCATGGCTGGACCCCCAAATAATATTCCTTTACGTGCTAAGGGGTATCTAGAGAGTGGGATAGGTTTAATAACTACCCTAACCCTAACGCGTACCCTAACCCTAACACCTACCCTAACCCTAACACGTACCCTAATCCTAACCCGTACCCTAAACCGAGCCCTAACCCTAACACGAACCCTAACCCTAACCCTAACCCATACCCTACGCCGTACCCGAACCCCTCCCCGAACCCGTACCCTAAGCCGTACCCTAAGCCTAACCCTAAGCCTAACCCTAACCCTAGGCTACCCTTGACTGCTTCTGCCTCCAATAGATTTCCTAAGCACTAGTGTTTGAAGGAACAGCTTAAAAAGAGAATCCTAATGTGATTTCTTTATAATGGGTGTGTTCCTTATCTTATCCTAGTGTCTAAACTCTTCTCCATGGCTGGACCCCCAAATAATATTCCTTTACGTGCTATGGGGTATCTAGAGAGTGGGA
The DNA here is from genome assembly GCF_028023285.1 of Balaenoptera ricei. Taxonomy (NCBI): domain Eukaryota; kingdom Metazoa; phylum Chordata; class Mammalia; order Artiodactyla; family Balaenopteridae; genus Balaenoptera; species Balaenoptera ricei. Next base: position 116,345 of record NW_026777514.1, read on the forward strand.
TAGGTTTAATAACTACCCTAACCCTAACGCGTACCCTAACCCTAACATCTACCCTAACCCTAACACGTACCCTAATCCTAACCCGTACCCTAAACCGAGCCCTAACCCTAACACTAACCCTAAACCTAACCCTAACCCATACCCTACGCCGTACCCGAACCCCTCCCCGAACCCGTACCCTAAGCCGTACCCTAAGCCTAACCCTAAGCCTAACCCTAACCCTAGGCTACCCTTGACTGCTTCTGCCTCCAATAGATTTCCTAAGCACTAGTGTTTGAAGGAACAGCTTAAAAAGAGAATCCTAATGTGATTTCTTTATAATGGGTGTGTTCCTTATCTTATCCTAGTGTCTAAACTCTTCTCCATGGCTGGACCCCCAAATAATATTCCTTTACGTGCTAAGGGGTATCTAGAGAGTGGGATAGGTTTAATAACTACCCTAACCCTAACGCGTACCCTAACCCTAACCCCTACCCTAACCCTAACACGTACCCTAATCCTAACCCGTAACCTAAACCGAGCCCTAACCCTAACACTAACCCTAACCCTAACCCTAACCCATACCCTACGCCGTACCCGAACCCCTCCCCGATCCCCTACCCTAAGCCGTACCCTAACCCTAACCCTAAGCCTAACCCTAACCCTAGGCTACCCTTGACTGCTTCTGCCTCCAATAGATTTCCTAAGCACTAGTGTTTGAAGGAACAGCTTAAAAAGAGAATCCTAATGTGATTTCTTTATAATGGGTGTGTTCCTTATCTTATCCTAGTGTCTAAACTCTTCTCCATGGCTGGACCCGCAAATAATATTCCTTTACGTGCTACGGGGTATCTAGAGAGTGGGATAGGTTTAATAACTACCCTAACCCTAACGCGTACCCTAACCCTAACCCCTTCCCTAACCCTAACACGTACCCTAATCCTAACCCGTACCCTAAACCGATCCCTAACCCTAACACTAACCCTAACCCATACCCTACGCCGTACCCGAACCCCTCCCCGAACCCGTACCCTAAGCCGTACCCTAAGCCTAACCCTAAGCCTAACCCTAACCCTAGGCTACCATTGACTGCTTCTGCCTCCAATAGATTTCCTAAGCACTAGTGTTTGAAGGAACAGCTTAAAAAGAGAATCCTAATGTGATTTCTTTATAATGGGTGTGTTCCTTATCTTATCCTAGTGTCTAAACTCTTCTCCATGGCTGGACCCCCAAATAATATTCCTTTACGTGCTATGGGGTATCTAGAGAGTGGGATAGGTTTAATAACTACCCTAACCCTAACGCGTACCCTAACCCTAACACCTACCCTAACCCTAACACGTACCCTAATCCTAACCCGTACCCTAAACCGAGCCCTAACCCTAACACTAACCCTAAACCTAACCCTAACCCATACCCTACGCCGTACCGGAACCCCTCCCCGAACCCGTACCCTAAGCCGTACCCTAAGTCTAACCCTAAGCCTAACCCTAACCCTAGGCTACCCTTGACTGCTTCTGCCTCCAATAGATTTCCTAAGCACTAGTGTTTGAAGGAACAGCTTAAAAAGAGAATCCTAATGTGATTTCTTTATAATGGGTGTGTTCCTTATCTTATCCTAGTGTCTAAACTCTTCTCCATGGCTGGACCCCCAAATAATATTCCTTTACGTGCTAAGGGGTATCTAGAGAGTGGGATAGGTTTAATAACTACCCTAACCCTAACGCGTATCCTAACCCTAACCCCTACCCTAACCCTAACACATACCCTAATCCTAACCCGTAACCTGAACCGAGCCCTAACCCTAACACTAACCCTAACCCTAACCCTAACCCATACCCTACGCCGTACCCGAACCCCTCCCCGAACCCGTACCCTAAGCCGTACCCTAAGCCTAACCCTAAGCCTAACCCTAACCCTAGGCTACCCTTGACTGCTTCTGCCTCCAATAGATTTCCTAAGCACTAGTGTTTGAAGCAACACCTTAAAAAGAGAATCCTAATGTGATTTCTTTATAATGGGTGTGTTCCTTATCTTATCCTAGTGTCTAAACTCTTCTCAATGGCTGGACCCCCAAATAATATTCCTTTACGTGCTAAGGGGTATCTAGAGAGTGGGATAGGTTTAATAACTACCCTAACCCTAACGCGTAACCTAACCCTAACCCCTACCCTAACCCTAACACATACCCTAATCCTAACCCGTACCCTAAACCGAGCCCTAACCCTAACACGAACCCTAACCCTAACCCTAACCCATACCCTACGCCGTACCCGAACCCCTCCCCGAACCCGTACCCTAAGCCGTACCCTAAGCCTAACCCTAAGCCTAACCCTAACCCTAGGCTACCCTTGACTGCTTCTGCCTCCAATAGATTTCCTAAGCACTAGTGTTTTAAGGAACAGCTTAAAAAGAGAATCCTAATGTGATTTCTTTATAATGGGTGTGTTCCTTATCTTATCCTAGTGTCTAAACTCTTCTCCATGGCTGGACCCCCAAATAATATTCCTTTACGTGCTAAGGGGTATCTAGAGAGTGGGATAGGTTTAATAACTACCCTAACCCTAACGCGTACCCTAACCCTAACCCCTACCCTAACCCTAACACGTACCCTAATCCTAACCCGTACCCTAAACCGAGCCCTAACCCTAACACTAACCCTAACCCTAACCCTAACCCATACCCTACGCCATACCCGAACCCCTCCCCGATCCCCTACCCTAAGCCGTACCCTAACCCTAACCCTAAGCCTAACCCTAACCCTAGGCTACCCTTGACTGCTTCTGCCTCCAATAGATTTCCTAAGCACTAGTGTTTGAAGGAACAGCTTAAAAAGAGAATCCTAATGTGATTTCTTTATAATGGGTGTGTTCCTTATCTTATCCTAGTGTCTAAACTCTTCTCCATGGCTGGACCCCCAAATAATATTCCTTTACGTGCTAAGGGGTATCTAGAGAGTGGGATAGGTTTAATAACTACCCTAACCCTAACGCGTACCCTAACCCTAACCCCTACCCTAACCCTAACACGTACCCTAATCCTAACCCGTACCCTAAACCGATCCCTAACCCTAACACTAACCCTAACCCATACTCTACGCCGTACCCGAACCCCTCCCCGAACCCGTACCCTAAGCCGTACCCTAAGCCTAACCCTAAGCCTAACCCTAACCCTAGGCTACCATTGACTGCTTCTGCCTCCAATAGATTTCCTAAGCACTAGTGTTTGAAGGAACAGCTTAAAAAGAGAATCCTAATGTGATTTCTTTATAATGGGTGTGTTCCTTATCTTATCCTAGTGTCTAAACTCTTCTCCATAGCTGGACCCCCAAATAATATTCCTTTACGTGCTAAGGGGTATCTAGAGAGTGGGATAGGTTTAATAACTACCCTAACCCTAACGCGTACCCTAACCCTAACCCCTAACCTAACCCTAACACGTACCCTAATCCTAACCCGTACCCTAAACCGAGCCCTAACCCTAACAATAACCCTAACCCTAACCCTAACCCATACCCTACGCCGTACCCGAACACCTCCCCGAACCCCTACCCTAAGCCGTACCCTAACCCTAACCCTAAGCCTAACCCTAACCCTAGGCTACCCTTGACTGCTTCTGCCTCCAATAGATTTCCTAAGCACTAGTGTTTGAAGGAACAGCTTAAAAAGAGAATCCTAATGTGATTTCTTTATAATGGGTGTGTTCCTTATCTTATCCTAGTGTCTAAACTCTTCTCCATGGCTGGACCCCCAAATAATATTCCTTTACGTGCTAAGGGGTATCTAGAGAGTGGGATAGGTTTAATAACTACCCTAACCCTAACGCGTACCCTAACCCTAACCCCTAACCTAACCCTAACACGTACCCTAATCCTAACCCGTACCCTAAACCGAGCCCTAACCCTAACAATAACCCTAACCCTAACCCTAACCCATACCCTACGCCGTACCCGAACACCTCCCCGAACCCCTACCCTAAGCCGTACCCTAACCCTAACCCTAAGCCTAACCCTAACCCTAGGCTACCCTTGACTGCTTCTGCCTCCAATAGATTTCCTAAGCACTAGTGTTTTAAGGAACACCTTAAAAAGAGAATCCTAATGTGATTTCTTTATAATGGGTGTGTTCCTTATCTTATCCTAGTGTCTAAACTCTTCTCCATGGCTGGACCCCCAAATAATATTCCTTTACGTGCTAAGGGGTATCTAGAGAGTGGGATAGGTTTAATAACTACCCTAACCCTAACGCGTACCCTAACCCTAACCCCTACCCTAACCCTAACACGTACCCTAATCCTAACCCGTACCCTAAACCGATCCCTAACCCTAACCCTAACCCTAACCCATACCCTACGCCGTACCCGAACCCCTCCCCGAACCCGTACCCTAGGCCATACCCTAAGCCTAACCCTAAGCCTAACCCTAACCCTAGGCTACCCTTGACTGCTTCTGCCTCCAATAGATTTCCTAAGCACTAGTGTTTGAAGGAACAGCTTAAAAAGAGAATCCTAATGTGATTTCTTTATAATGGGTGTGTTCCTTATCTTATCCTAGTGTCTAAACTCTTCTCCATGGCTGGACCCCCAAATAATATTCCTTTACGTGCTAAGGGGTATCTAGAGAGTGGGATAGGTTTAATAACTACCCTAACCCTAACGCGTACCCTAACCCTAACACCTACCCTAACCCTAACACGTACCCTAATCCTAACCCGTACCCTAAACCGAGCCCTAACCCTAACACTAACCCTAAACCTAACCCTAACCCATACCCTACGCCGTACCCGAACCCCTCCCCGAACCCGTACCCTAAGCCGTACCCTAAGCCTAACCCTAAGCCTAACCCTAACCCTAGGCTACCCTTGACTGCTTCTGCCTCCAATAGATTTCCTAAGCACTAGTGTTTGAAGGAACAGCTTAAAAAGAGAATCCTAATGTGATTTCTTTATAATGGGTGTGTTCCTTATCTTATCCTAGTGTCTAAACTCTTCTCCATGGCTGGACCCCCAAATAATATTCCTTTACGTGCTAAGGGGTATCTAGAGAGTGGGATAGGTTTAATAACTACCCTAACCCTAACGCGTACCCTAACCCTAACCCCTACCCTAACCCTAACACGTACCCTAATCCTAACCCGTACCCTAAACCGAGCCCTAACCCTAACACTAACCCTAACCCTAACCCTAACCCATACCCTACGCCGTACCCGAACCCCTCCCCGATCCCCTACCCTAAGCCGTACCCTAACCCTAACCCTAAGCCTAACCCTAACCCTAGGCTACCCTTGACTGCTTCTGCCTCCAATAGATTTCCTAAGCACTAGTGTTTGAAGGAACAGCTTAAAAAGAGAATCCTAATGTGATTTCTTTATAATGGGTGTGTTCCTTATCTTATCCTAGTGTCTAAACTCTTCTCCATGGCTGGACCCCCAAATAATATTCCTTTACGTGCTACGGGGTATCTAGAGAGTGGGATAGGTTTAATAACTACCCTAACCCTAACGCGTACCCTAACCCTAACCCCTACCCTAACCCTAACACGTACCCTAATCCTAACCCGTACCCTAAACCGATCCCTAACCCTAACACTAACCCTAACCCATACCCTACGCCGTACCCGAACCCCTCCCCGAACCCGTACCCTAAGCCGTACCCTAAGCCTAACCCTAAGCCTAACCCTAACCCTAGGCTACCATTGACTGCTTCTGCCTCCAATAGATTTCCTAAGCACTAGTGTTTGAAGGAACAGCTTAAAAAGAGAATCCTAATGTGATTTCTTTATAATGGGTGTGTTCCTTATCTTATCCTAGTGTCTAAACTCTTCTCCATGGCTGGACCCCCAAATAATATTCCTTTACGTGCTATGGGGTATCTAGAGAGTGGGATAGGTTTAATAACTACCCTAACCCTAACGCGTACCCTAACCCTAACACCTACCCTAACCCTAACACGTACCCTAATCCTAACCCGTACCCTAAACCGAGCCCTAACCCTAACACTAACCCTAAACCTAACCCTAACCCATACCCTACGCCGTACCGGAACCCCTCCCCGAACCCGTACCCTAAGCCGTACCCTAAGTCTAACCCTAAGCCTAACCCTAACCCTAGGCTACCCTTGACTGCTTCTGCCTCCAATAGATTTCCTAAGCACTAGTGTTTGAAGGAACAGCTTAAAAAGAGAATCCTAATGTGATTTCTTTATAATGGGTGTGTTCCTTATCTTATCCTAGTGTCTAAACTCTTCTCCATGGCTGTACCCCCAAATAATATTCCTTTACGTGCTAAGGGGTATCTAGAGAGTGGGATAGGTTTAATAACTACCCTAACCCTAACGCGTATCCTAACCCTAACCGCTACCCTAACCCTAACACATACCCTAATCCTAACCCGTAACCTGAACCGAGCCCTAACCCTAACACTAACCCTAACCCTAACCCTAACCCATACCCTACGCCGTACCCGAACCCCTCCCCGAACCCGTACCCTAAGCCGTACCCTAAGCCTAACCCTAAGCCTAACCCTAACCCTAGGCTACCCTTGACTGCTTCTGCCTCCAATAGATTTCCTAAGCACTAGTGTTTGAAGCAACACCTTAAAAAGAGAATCCTAATGTGATTTCTTTATAATGGGTGTGTTCCTTATCTTATCCTAGTGTCTAAACTCTTCTCCATGGCTGGACCCCCAAATAATATTCCTTTACGTGCTAAGGGGTATCTAGAGAGTGGGATAGGTTTAATAACTACCCTAACCCTAACGCGTACCCTAACCCTAACCCCTACCCTAACCCTAACACGTACCCTAATCCTAACCCGTACCCTAAACCGAGCCCTAACCCTAACACTAACCCTAACCCTAACCCTAACCCATACCCTACGCCATACCCGAACCCCTCCCCGATCCCCTACCCTAAGCCGTACCCTAACCCTAACCCTAAGCCTAACCCTAACCCTAGGCTACCCTTGACTGCTTCTGCCTCCAATAGATTTCCTAAGCACTAGTGTTTGAAGGAACAGCTTAAAAAGAGAATCCTAATGTGATTTCTTTATAATGGGTGTGTTCCTTATCTTATCCTAGTGTCTAAACTCTTCTCCATGGCTGGACCCCCAAATAATATTCCTTTACGTGATAAGGGGTATCTAGAGAGTGGGATAGGTTTAATAACTACCCTTACCCTAACGCGTACCCTAACCCTAACCCCTACCCTAACCCTAACACGTACCCTAATCCTAACCCGTACCCTAAACCGATCCCTAACCCTAACACTAACCCTAACCCATACCCTACGCCGTACCCGAACCCCTCCCCGAACCCGTACCCTAAGCCGTACCCTAAGCCTAACCCTAAGCCTAACCCTAACCCTAGGCTACCATTGACTGCTTCTGCCTCCAATAGATTTCCTAAGCACTAGTGTTTGAAGGAACAGCTTAAAAAGAGAATCCTAATGTGATTTCTTTATAATGGGTGTGTTCCTTATCTTATCCTAGTGTCTAAACTCTTCTCCATGGCTGGACCCCCAAATAATATTCCTTTACGTGCTAAGGGGTATCTAGAGAGTGGGATAGGTTTAATAACTACCCTAACCCTAACGCGTACCCTAACCCTAACCCCTACCCTAACCCTAACACGTACCCTAATCCTAACCCGTACCCTAAACCGAGCCCTAACCCTAACACTAACCCTAAACCTAACCCTAACCCATACCCTACGCCGTACCGGAACCCCTCCCCGAACCCGTACCCTAAGCCGTACCCTAAGCCTAACCCTAAGCCTAACCCTAACCCTAGGCTACCCTTGACTGCTTCTGCCTCCAATAGATTTCCTAAGCACTAGTGTTTGAAGGAACAGCTTAAAAAGAGAATCCTAATGTGATTTCTTTATAATGGGTGTGTTCCTTATCTTATCGTAGTGTCTAAACTCTTCTCCATGGCTGGACCCCCAAATAATATTCCTTTACGTGCTAAGGGGTATCTAGAGAGTGGGATAGGTTTAATAACTACCCTAACCCTAACGCGTACCCTAACCCTAACACCTACCCTAACCCTAACACGTACCCTAATCCTAACCCGTACCCTAAACCGAGCCCTAACCCTAACACGAACCCTAACCCTAACCCTAACCCATACCCTACGCCGTACCCGAACCCCTCCCCGAACCCGTACCCTAAGCCGTACCCTAAGCCTAACCCTAAGCCTAACCCTAACCCTAGGCTACCCTTGACTGCTTCTGCCTCCAATAGATTTCCTAAGCACTAGTGTTTGAAGGAACAGCTTAAAAAGGGAATCCTAATGTGATTTCTTTATAATGGGTGTGTTCCTTATCTTATCCTAGTGTCTAAACTCTTCTCCATGGCTGGACCCCCAAATAATATTCCTTTACGTGCTAAGGGGTATCTAGAGAGTGGGATAGGTTTAATAACTACCCTAACCCTAACGCGTACCCTAACCCTAACCCCTACCCTAACCCTAACACGTACCCTAATCCTAACCCGTACCCTAAACCGAGCCCTAACCCTAACACTAACCCTAACCCTAACCCTAACCCATACCCTACGCCGTACCCGAACCCCTCCCCGATCCCCTACCCTAAGCCGTACCCTAACCCTAACCCTAAGCCTAACCCTAACCCTAGGCTACCCTTGACTGCTTCTGCCTCCAATAGATTTCCTAAGCACTAGTGTTTGAAGGAACAGCTTAAAAAGAGAATCCTAATGTGATTTCTTTATAATGGGTGTGTTCCTTATCTTATCCTAGTGTCTAAACTCTTCTCCATGGCTGGACCCCCAAATAATATTCCTTTACGTGCTAAGGGGTATCTAGAGAGTGGGATAGGTTTAATAACTACCCTAACCCTAACGCGTACCCTAACCCTAACCCCTACCCTAACCCTAACACGTACCCTAATCCTAACCCGTACCCTAAACCGATCCCTAACCCTAACACTAACCCTAACCCATACCCTACGCCGTACCCGAACCCCTCCCCGAACCCGTACCCTAAGCCGTACCCTAAGCCTAACCCTAAGCCTAACCCTAACCCTAGGCTACCATTGACTGCTTCTGCCTCCAATAGATTTCCTAAGCACTAGTGTTTGAAGGAACAGCTTAAAAAGAGAATCCTAATGTGATTTCTTTATAATGGGTGTGTTCCTTATCTTATCCTAGTGTCTAAACTCTTCTCCATGGCTGGACCCCCAAATAATATTCCTTTACGTGCTAAGGGGTATCTAGAGAGTGGGATAGGTTTAATAACTACCCTAACCCTAACGCGTACCCTAACCCTAACCCCTACCCTAACCCTAACACGTACCCTAATCCTAACCCGTACCCTAAACCGAGCCCTAACCCTAACACTAACCCTAAACCTAACCCTAACCCATACCCTACGCCGTACCGGAACCCCTCCCCGAACCCGTACCCTAAGCCGTACCCTAAGCCTAACCCTAAGCCTAACCCTAACCCTAGGCTACCCTTGACTGCTTCTGCCTCCAATAGATTTCCTAAGCACTAGTGTTTGAAGGAACAGCTTAAAAAGAGAATCCTAATGTGATTTCTTTATAATGGGTGTGTTCCTTATCTTATCGTAGTGTCTAAACTCTTCTCCATGGCTGGACCCCCAAATAATATTCCTTTACGTGCTAAGGGGTATCTAGAGAGTGGGATAGGTTTAATAACTACCCTAACCCTAACGCGTACCCTAACCCTAACACCTACCCTAACCCTAACACGTACCCTAATCCTAACCCGTACCCTAAACCGAGCCCTAACCCTAACACGAACCCTAACCCTAACCCTAACCCATACCCTACGCCGTACCCGAACCCCTCCCCGAACCCGTACCCTAAGCCGTACCCTAAGCCTAACCCTAAGCCTAACCCTAACCCTAGGCTACCCTTGACTGCTTCTGCCTCCAATAGATTTCCTAAGCACTAGTGTTTGAAGGAACAGCTTAAAAAGAGAATCCTAATGTGATTTCTTTATAATGGGTGTGTTCCTTATCTTATCCTAGTGTCTAAACTCTTCTCCATGGCTGGACCCCCAAATAATATTCCTTTACGTGCTAAGGGGTATCTAGAGAGTGGGATAGGTTTAATAACTACCCTAACCCTAACGCGTACCCTAACCCTAACCCCTACCCTAACCCTAACACGTACCCTAATCCTAACCCGTACCCTAAACCGAGCCCTAACCCTAAAACTAACCCTAACCCTAACCCTAACCCATACCCTACGCCGTACCCGAACCCCTCCCCGATCCCCTACCCTAAGCCGTACCCTAACCCTAACCCTAAGCCTAACCCTAACCCTAGGCTACCCTTGACTGCTTCTGCCTCCAATAGATTTCCTAAGCACTAGTGTTTGAAGGAACAGCTTAAAAAGAGAATCCTAATGTGATTTCTTTATAATGGGTGTGTTCCTTATCTTATCCTAGTGTCTAAACTCTTCTCCATGGCTGGACCCCCAAATAATATTCCTTTACGTGCTAAGGGGTATCTAGAGAGTGGGATAGGTTTAATAACTACCCTAACCCTAACGCGTACCCTAACCCTAACCCCTACCCTAACCCTAACACGTACCCTAATCCTAACCCGTACCCTAAACCGATCCCTAACCCTAACACTAACCCTAACCCATACCCTACGCCGTAACCGAACCCCTCCCCGAACCCGTACCCTAAGCCGTACCCTAAGCCTAACCCTAAGCCTAAACCTAACCCTAGGCTACCATTGACTGCTTCTGCCTCCAATAGATTTCCTAAGCACTAGTGTTTGAAGGAACAGCTTAAAAAGAGAATCCTAATGTGATTTCTTTATAATGGGTGTGTTCCTTATCTTATCCTAGTGTCTAAACTCTTCTCCATGGCTGGACCCCCAAATAATATTCCTTTACGTGCTATGGGGTATCTAGAGAGTGGGATAGGTTTAATAACTACCCTAACCCTAACGCGTACCCTAACCCTAACACCTACCCTAACCCTAACACGTACCCTAATCCTAACCCGTACCCTAAACCGAGCCCTAACCCTAACACTAACCCTAAACCTAACCCTAACCCATACCCTACGCCGTACCCGAACCCCTCCCCGAACCCGTACCCTAAGCCGTACCCTAAGCCTAACCCTAAGCCTAACCCTAACCCTAGGCTACCCTTGACTGCTTCTGCCTCCAATAGATTTCCTAAGCACTAGTGTTTGAAGGAACAGCTTAAAAAGAGAAACCTAATGTGATTTCTTTATAATGGGTGTGTTCCTTATCTTATCCTAGTGTCTAAACTCTTCTCCATGGCTGGACCCCCAAATAATATTCCTTTACGTGCTAAGGGGTATCTAGAGAGTGGGATAGGTTTAATAACTACCCTAACCCTAACGCGTATCCTAACCCTAACCCCTACCCTAACCCTAACACATACCCTAATCCTAACCCGTAACCTGAACCAAGCCCTAACCCTAACACTAACCCTAACCCTAACCCTAACCCATACCCTACGCCGTACCCGAACCCCTCCCCGAACCCGTACCCTAAGCCGTACCCTAAGCCTAACCCTAAGCCTAACCCTAACCCTAGGCTACCCTTGACTGCTTCTGCCTCCAATAGATTTCCTAAGCACTAGTGTTTGAAGGAACAGCTTAAAAAGAGAATCCTAATGTGATTTCTTTATAATGGGTGTGTTCCTTATCTTATCCTAGTGTCTAAACTCTTCTCCATGGCTGGACCCCCAAATAATATTCCTTTACGTGCTAAGGGGTATCTAGAGAGTGGGATAGGTTTAATAACTACCCTAACCCTAACACGTAACCTAACCCTAACCCCTACCCTAACCCTAACACGTACCCTAATCCTAACCCGTACCCTAAACCGAGCCCTAACCCTAACACTAACCCTAACCCTAACCCTAACCCATACCCTACGCCGTACCCGAACCCCTCCCCGAACCCGTACCCTAAGCCGTACCCTAAGCCTAACCCTAAGCCTAACCCTAACCCTAGGCTACCCTTGACTGCTTCTGCCTCCAATAGATTTCCTAAGCACTAGTGTTTGAAGGAACAGCTTAAAAAGAGAATCCTAATGTGATTTCTTTATAATGGGTGTGTTCCTTATCTTATCCTAGTGTCTAAACTCTTCTCCATGGCTGGACCCCCAAATAATATTCCTTTACGTGCTAAGGGGTATCTAGAGAGTGGGATAGGTTTAATAACTACCCTAACTCTAACGCGTACCCTAACCCTAACACCTACCCTAACCCTAACACGTACCCTAATCCTAACCCGTACCCTAAACCGAGCCCTAACCCTAACACGAACCCTAACACTAACCCTAACCCATACCCTACGCCGTACCCGAACCCCTCCCCGAACCCGTACCCTAAGCCGTACCCTAAGCCTAACCCTAAGCCTAACCCTAACCCTAGGCTACCCTTGACTGCTTCTGCCTCCAATAGATTTCCTAAGCACTAGTGTTTGAAGGAACAGCTTAAAAAGAGAATCCTAATGTGGTTTCTTTATAATGGGTGTGTTCCTTATCTTATCCTAGTGTCTAAACTCTTCTCCATGGCTGGACCCCCAAATAATATTCCTTTACGTGCTAAGGGGTATCTAGAGAGTGGGATAGGTTTAATAACTACCCTAACCCTAACGCGTACCCTAACCCTAACCCCTACCCTAACCCTAACACGTACCCTAATCCTAACCCGTACCCTAAACCGATCCCTAACCCTAACACTAACCCTAACCCTAACCCTAACCCATACCCTACGCCGTACCCGAACCCCTCCCCGATCCCCTACCCTAAGCCGTACCCTAAGCCTAACCCTAAGCCTAACCCTAACCCTAGGCTACCCTTGACTGCTTCTGCCTCCAATAGATTTCCTAAGCACTAGTGTTTGAAGGAACAGCTTAAAAAGAGAATCCTAATGTGATTTCTTTATAATGGGTGTGTTCCTTATCTTATCCTAGTGTCTAAACTCTTCTCCATGGCTGGACCCCCAAATAATATTCCTTTACGTGCTAAGGGGTATCTAGAGAGTGGGATAGGTTTAATAACTACCCTAACCCTAACGCGTACCCTAACCCTAACCCCTACCCTAACCCTAACACGTACCCTAATCCTAACCCGTACCCTAAACCGAGCCCTAACCCTAACACTAACCCTAACCCATACCCTACGCCGTACCCGAACCCCTCCCCGAACCCGTACCCTAAGCCGTACCCTAAGCCTAACCCTAAGCCTAACCCTAACCCTAGGCTACCATTGACTGCTTCTGCCTCCAATAGATTTCCTAAGCACTAGTGTTTGAAGGAACAGCTTAAAAAGAGAATCCTAATGTGATTTCTTTATAATGGGTGTGTTCCTTATCTTATCCTAGTGTCTAAACTCTTCTCCATGGCTGGACCCCCAAATAATATTCCTTTACGTGCTAAGGGGTATCTAGAGAGTGGGATAGGTTTAATAACTACCCTAACCCTAACGCGTACCCTAACCCTAACACCTACCCTAACCCTAACACGTACCCTAATCCTAACCCGTACCCTAAACCGAGCCCTAACCCTAACACTAACCCTAAACCTAACCCTAACCCATACCCTACACCGTACCCGAACCCCTCCCCGAACCCGTACCCTAAGCCGTACCCTAAGCCTAACCCTAAGCCTAACCCTAAACCTAGGCTACCCTTGACTGCTTCTGCCTCCAATAGATTTCCTAAGCACTAGTGTTTGAAGGAACAGCTTAAAAAGAGAATCCTAATGTGATTTCTTTATAATGGGTGTGTTCCTTATCTTATCCTAGTGTCTAAACTCTTCTCCATGGCTGGACCCCGAAATAATATTCCTTTACGTGCTAAGGGGTATCTAGAGAGTGGGATAGGTTTAATAACTACCCTAACCCTAACGCGTACCCTAACCCTAACACCTACCCTAACCCTAACACGTACCCTAATCCTAACCCGTACCCTAAACCGAGCCCTAACCCTAACACTAACCCTAAACCTAACCCTAACCCATACCCTACGCCGTACCCGAACCCCTCCCCGAACCCGTACCCTAAGCCGTACCCTAAGCCTAACCCTAAGCCTAACCCTAACCCTAGGCTACCCTTGACTGCTTCTGCCTCCAATAGATTTCCTAAGCACTAGTGTTTGAAGGAACAGCTTAAAAAGAGAATCCTAATGTGATTTCTTTATAATGGGTGTGTTCCTTATCTTATCCTAGTGTCTAAACTCTTCTCCATGGCTGGACCCCCAAATAATATTCCTTTACGTGCTAAGGGGTATCTAGAGAGTGGGATAGGTTTAATAACTACCCTAACCCTAACGCGTACCCTAATCCTAAACCCTTCCCTAACCCTAACACGTACCCTAATCCTAACCCGTACCCTAAACCGAGCCCTAACCGTAACACTAACCCTAACCCTTACCCTAACCCATACCCTACGCCGTACCCGAACCCCTCCCCGAAACCGTACCCTAAGCCGTACCCTAAGCCTAACCCTAAGCCTAACCCTAACCCTAGGCTACCCTTGACTGCTTCTGCCTCCAATAGATTTCCTAAGCACTAGTGTTTGAAGGAACAGCTTAAAAAGAGAATCCTAATGTGATTTCTTTATAATGGGTGTGTTCCTTATCTTATCCTAGTGTCTAAACTCTTCTCCATGGCTGGACCCCCAAATAATATTCCTTTACGTGCTAAGGGGTATCTAGAGAGTGGGATAGGTTTAATAACTACCCTAACCCTAACGCGTACCCTAACCCTAACCCCTACCCTAACCCTAACACGTACCCTAATCCTAACCCGTACCCTAAACCGAGCCCTAACCCTAACACTAACCCTAACCCTAACCCTAACCCATACCCTACGCCGTACCCGAACCCCTCCCCGAACCCGTACCCTAAGCCGTACCCTAAGCCTAACCCTAAGCCTAACCCTAACCCTAGGCTACCCTTGACTGCTTCTGCCTCCAATAGATTTCCTAAGCACTAGTGTTTGAAGGAACAGCTTAAAAAGAGAATCCTAATGTGATTTCTTTATAATGGGTGTGTTCCTTATCTTATCCTAGTGTCTAAACTCTTCTCCATGGCTGGACCCCCAAATAATATTCCTTTACGTGCTAAGGGGTATCTAGAGAGTGGGATAGGTTTAATAACTACCCTAACCCGAACGCGTACCCTAACCCTAACCCCTACCCTAACCCTAACACGTACCCTAATCCTAACCCGGTCCCTAAACCGATCCCTAACCATAACACTAACCCTAACCCATACCCTACGCCGTACCCGAACCCCTCCCCGAACCCGTACCCTAAGCCATACCCTAAGCCTAACCCTAAGCCTAACCCTAACCCTAGGCTACCCTTGACTGCTTCTGCCTCCAATAGATTTCCTAAGCACTAGTGTTTGAAGGAACAGCTTAAAAAGAGAATCCTAATGTGATTTCTTTATAATGGGTGTGTTCCTTATCTTATCCTAGTGTCAAAACTCTTCTCCATGGCTGGACCCCCAAATAATATTCCTTTACGTGCTAAGGGGTATCTAGAGAGTGGGATAGGTTTAATAACTACCCTAACCCTAACGCGTAACCTAACCCTAACCCCTACCCTAACCCTAACACGTACCCTAATCCTAACCCGTACCCTAAACCGAGCCCTAACCCTAACACTAACACTAACCCTAACCCTAACCCATACCCTACGCCGTACCCGAACCCCTCCCCGAACCCGTACCCTAAGCCGTACCCTAAGCCTAACCCTAAGCCTAACCCTAACCCTAGGCTACCCTTGACTGCTTCTGCCTCCAATAGATTTCCTAAGCACTAGTGTTTGAAGGAACAGCTTAAAAAGAGAATCCTAATGTGATTTCTTTATAATGGGTGTGTTCCTTATCTTATCCTAGTGTCTAAACTCTTCTCCATGGCTGGACCCCCAAATAATATTCCTTTACGTGCTAAGGGGTATCTAGAGAGTGGGATAGGTTTAATAACTACCCTAACCCTAACGCGTACCCTAACCCTAACACCTACCCTAACCCTAACACGTACCCTAATCCTAACCCGTACCCTAAACCGAGCCCTAACCCTAACACTAACCCTAACCCTAACCCTAACCCATACCCTACGCCGTACCCGAACCCCTCCCCGATCCCCTACCCTAAGCCGTACCCTAAGCCTAACCCTAAGCCTAACCCTAACCCTAGGCTACCCTTGACTGCTTCTGCCTCCAATAGATTTCCTAAGCACTAGTGTTTGAAGGAACAGCTTAAAAAGAGAATCCTAATGTGATTTCTTTATAATGGGTGTGTTCCTTATCTTATCCTAGTGTCTAAACTCTTCTCCATGGCTGGACCCCCAAATAATATTCCTTTACGTGCTAAGGGGTATCTAGAGAGTGGGATAGGTTTAATAACTACCCTAACCCTAACGCGTACGCTAACCCTAACCCCTACCCTAACCCTAACACGTACCCTAATCCTAACCCGTACCCTAAACCGAGCCCTAACCCTAACACTAACCCTAACCCTAACCCTAACCCATACCCTACGCCGTACCCGAACCCCTCCCCGATCCCCTACCCTAAGCCGTACCCTAACCCTAACCCTAAGCCTAACCCTAACCCTAGGCTACCCTTGACTGCTTCTGCCTCCAATAGATTTCCTAAGCACTAGTGTTTGAAGGAACAGCTTAAAAAGAGAATCCTAATGTGATTTCTTTATAATGGGTGTGTTCCTTATCTTATCCTAGTGTCTAAACTCTTCTCCATGGCTGGACCCCCAAATAATATTCCTTTACGTGCTAAGGGGTATCTAGAGAGTGGGATAGGTTTAATAACTACCCTAACCCTAACGCGTACCCTAACCCTAACCCCTACCCTAACCCTAACACGTACCCTAATCCTAACCCGTACCCTAAACCGATCCCTAACCCTAACACTAACCCTAACCCATACCCTACGCCGTACCCGAACCCCTCCCCGAACCCGTACCCTAAGCCGTACCCTAAGCCTAACCCTAAGCCTAAACCTAACCCTAGGCTACCATTGACTGCTTCTGCCTCCAATAGATTTCCTAAGCACTAGTGTTTGAAGGAACAGCTTAAAAAGAGAATCCTAATGTGATTTCTTTATAATGGGTGTGTTCCTTATCTTATCCTAGTGTCTAAACTCTTCTCCATGGCTGGACCCCCAAATAATATTCCTTTACGTGCTATGGGGTATCTAGAGAGTGGGATAGGTTTAATAACTACCCTAACCCTAACGCGTACCCTAACCCTAACACCTACCCTAACCCTAACACGTACCCTAATCCTAACCCGTACCCTAAACCGAGCCCTAACCCTAACACTAACCCTAAACCTAACCCTAACCCATACCCTACGCCGTACCCGAACCCCTCCCCGAACCCGTACCCTAAGCCGTACCCTAAGCCTAACCCTAAGCCTAACCCTAACCCTAGGCTACCCTTGACTGCTTCTGCCTCCAATAGATTTCCTAAGCACTAGTGTTTGAAGGAACAGCTTAAAAAGAGAATCCTAATGTGATTTCTTTATAATGGGTGTGTTCCTTATCTTATCCTAGTGTCTAAACTCTTCTCCATGGCTGGACCCCCAAATAATATTCCTTTACGTGCTAAGGGGTATCTAGAGAGTGGGATAGGTTTAATAACTACCCTAACCCTAACACGTAACCTAACCCTAACCCCTACCCTAACCCTAACACGTACCCTAATCCTAACCCGTACCCTAAACCGAGCCCTAACCCTAACACTAACCCTAACCCTAACCCTAACCCATACCCTACGCCGTACCCGAACCCCTCCCCGAACCCGTACCCTAAGCCGTACCCTAAGCCTAACCCTAAGCCTAACCCTAACCCTAGGCTACCCTTGACTGCTTCTGCCTCCAATAGATTTCCTAAGCACTAGTGTTTGAAGGAACAGCTTAAAAAGAGAATCCTAATGTGATTTCTTTATAATGGGTGTGTTCCTTATCTTATCCTAGTGTCTAAACTCTTCTCCATGGCTGGACCCCCAAATAATATTCCTTTACGTGCTAAGGGGTATCTAGAGAGTGGGATAGGTTTAATAACTACCGTAACTCTAACGCGTACCCTAACCCTAACACCTACCCTAACCCTAACACGTACCCTAATCCTAACCCGTACCCTAAACCGAGCCCTAACCCTAACACGAACCCTAACCCTAACCCTAACCCATACCCTACGCCGTACCCGAACCCCTCCCCGAACCCGTACCCTAAGCCGTACCCTAAGCCTAACCCTAAGCCTAACCCTAACCCTAGGCTACCCTTGACTGCTTCTGCCTCCAATAGATTTCCTAAGCACTAGTGTTTGAAGGAACAGCTTAAAAAGAGAATCCTAATGTGATTTCTTTATAATGGGTGTGTTCCTTATCTTATCCTAGTGTCTAAACTCTTCTCCATGGCTGGACCCCCAAATAATATTCCTTTACGTGCTAAGGGGTATCTAGAGAGTGGGATAGGTTTAATAACTACCCTAACTCTAACGCGTACCCTAACCCTAACACCTACCCTAACCCTAACACGTACCCTAATCCTAACCCGTACCCTAAACCGAGCCCTAACCCTAACACGAACCCTAACCCTAACCCTAACCCATACCCTACGCCGTACCCGAACCCCTCCCCGAACCCGTACCCTAAGCCGTACCCTAAGCCTAACCCTAAGCCTAACCCTAACCCTAGGCTACCCTTGACTGCTTCTGCCTCCAATAGATTTCCTAAGCACTAGTGTTTGAAGGAACAGCTTAAAAAGAGAATCCTAATGTGATTTCTTTATAATGGGTGTGTTCCTTATCTTATCCTAGTGTCTAAACTCTTCTCCATGGCTGGACCCCCAAATAATATTCCTTTACGTGCTAAGGGGTATCTAGAGAGTGGGATAGGTTTAATAACTACCCTAACCCTAACGCGTACCCTAACCCTAACCCCTACCCTAACCCTAACACGTACCCTAATCCTAACCCGTACCCTAAACCGATCCCTAACCCTAACACTAACCCTAACCCTAACCCTAACCCATACCCTACGCCGTACCCGAACCCCTCCCCGATCCCCTACCCTAAGCCGTACCCTAAGCCTAACCCTAAGCCTAACCCTAACCCTAGGCTACCCTTGACTGCTTCTGCCTCCAATAGATTTCCTAAGCACTAGTGTTTGAAGGAACAGCTTAAAAAGAGAATCCTAATGTGATTTCTTTATAATGGGTGTGTTCCTTATCTTATCCTAGTGTCTAAACTCTTCTCCATGGCTGGACCCCCAAATAATATTCCTTTACGTGCTAAGGGGTATCTAGAGAGTGGGATAGGTTTAATAACTACCCTAACCCTAACGCGTACCCTAACCCTAACCCCTACCCTAACCCTAACACGTACCCTAATCCTAACCCGTACCCTAAACCGAGCCCTAACCCTAACACTAACCCTAACCCATACCCTACGCCGTACCCGAACCCCTCCCCGAACCCGTACCCTAAGCCGTACCCTAAGCCTAACCCTAAGCCTAACCCTAACCCTAGGCTACCATTGACTGCTTCTGCCTCCAATAGATTTCCTAAGCACTAGTGTTTGAAGGAACAGCTTAAAAAGAGAATCCTAATGTGATTTCTTTATAATGGGTGTGTTCCTTATCTTATCCTAGTGTCTAAACTCTTCTCCATGGCTGGACCCCCAAATAATATTCCTTTACGTGCTAAGGGGTATCTAGAGAGTGGGATAGGTTTAATAACTACCCTAACCCTAACGCGTACCCTAACCCTAACACCTACCCTAACCCTAACACGTACCCTAATACTAACCCGTACCCTAAACCGAGCCCTAACCCTAACACTAACCCTAAACCTAACCCTAACCCATACCCTACACCGTACCCGAACCCCTCCCCGAACCCGTACCCTAAGCCGTACCCTAAGCCTAACCCTAAGCCTAACCCTAAACCTAGGCTACCCTTGACTGCTTCTGCCTCCAATAGATTTCCTAAGCACTAGTGTTTGAAGGAACAGCTTAAAAAGAGAATCCTAATGTGATTTCTTTATAATGGGTGTGTTCCTTATCTTATCCTAGTGTCTAAACTCTTCTCCATGGCTGGACCCCGAAATAATATTCCTTTACGTGCTAAGGGGTATCTAGAGAGTGGGATAGGTTTAATAACTACCCTAACCCTAACGCGTACCCTAACCCTAACACCTACCCTAACCCTAACACGTACCCTAATCCTAACCCGTACCCTAAACCGAGCCCTAACCCTAACACTAACCCTAAACCTAACCCTAACCCATACCCTACGCCGTACCCGAACCCCTCCCCGAACCCGTACCCTAAGCCGTACCCTAAGCCTAACCCTAAGCCTAACCCTAACCCTAGGCTACCCTTGACTGCTTCTGCCTCCAATAGATTTCCTAAGCACTAGTGTTTGAAGGAACAGCTTAAAAAGAGAATCCTAATGTGATTTCTTTATAATGGGTGTGTTCCTTATCTTATCCTAGTGTCTAAACTCTTCTCCATGGCTGGACCCCCAAATAATATTCCTTTACGTGCTAAGGGGTATCTAGAGAGTGGGATAGGTTTAATAACTACCCTAACCCTAACGCGTACCCTAATCCTAAACCCTTCCCTAACCCTAACACGTACCCTAATCCTAACCCGTACCCTAAACCGAGCCCTAACCGTAACACTAACCCTAACCCTAACCCTAACCCATACCCTACGCCGTACCCGAACCCCTCCCCGAAACCGTACCCTAAGCCGTACCCTAAGCCTAACCCTAAGCCTAACCCTAACCCTAGGCTACCCTTGACTGCTTCTGCCTCCAATAGATTTCCTAAGCACTAGTGTTTGAAGGAACAGCTTAAAAAGAGAATCCTAATGTGATTTCTTTATAATGGGTGTGTTCCTTATCTTATCCTAGTGTCTAAACTCTTCTCCATGGCTGGACCCCCAAATAATATTCCTTTACGTGCTAAGGGGTATCTAGAGAGTGGGATAGGTTTAATAACTACCCTAACCCTAACGCGTACCCTAACCCTAACCCCTACCCTAACCCTAACACGTACCCTAATCCTAACCCGTACCCTAAACCGAGCCCTAACCCTAACACTAACCCTAACCCTAACCCTAACCCATACCCTACGCCGTACCCGAACCCCTCCCCGAACCCGTACCCTAAGCCGTACCCTAAGCCTAACCCTAAGCCTAACCCTAACCCTAGGCTACCCTTGACTGCTTCTGCCTCCAATAGATTTCCTAAGCACTAGTGTTTGAAGGAACAGCTTAAAAAGAGAATCCTAATGTGATTTCTTTATAATGGGTGTGTTCCTTATCTTATCCTAGTGTCTAAACTCTTCTCCATGGCTGGACCCCCAAATAATATTCCTTTACGTGCTAAGGGGTATCTAGAGAGTGGGATAGGTTTAATAACTACCCTAACCCTAACGCGTACGCTAACCCTAACCCCTACCCTAACCCTAACACGTACCCTAATCCTAACCCGTACCCTAAACCGAGCCCTAACCCTAACACTAACCCTAACCCTAACCCTAACCCATACCCTACGCCGTACCCGAACCCCTCCCCGATCCCCTACCCTAAGCCGTACCCTAACCCTAACCCTAAGCCTAACCCTAACCCTAGGCTACCCTTGACTGCTTCTGCCTCCAATAGATTTCCTAAGCACTAGTGTTTGAAGGAACAGCTTAAAAAGAGAATCCTAATGTGATTTCTTTATAATGGGTGTGTTCCTTATCTTATCCTAGTGTCTAAACTCTTCTCCATGGCTGGACCCCCAAATAATATTCCTTTACGTGCTAAGGGGTATCTAGAGAGTGGGATAGGTTTAATAACTACCCTAACCCTAACGCGTACCCTAACCCTAACCCCTACCCTAACCCTAACACGTACCCTAATCCTAACCCGTACCCTAAACCGATCCCTAACCCTAACACTAACCCTAACCCATACCCTACGCCGTACCCGAACCCCTCCCCGAACCCGTACCCTAAGCCGTACCCTAAGCCTAACCCTAAGCCTAACCCTAACCCTAGGCTACCATTGACTGCTTCTGCCTCCAATAGATTTCCTAAGCACTAGTGTTTGAAGGAACAGCTTAAAAAGAGAATCCTAATGTGATTTCTTTATAATGGGTGTGTTCCTTATCTTATCCTAGTGTCTAAACTCTTCTCCATGGCTGGACCCCCAAATAATATTCCTTTACGTGCTATGGGGTATCTAGAGAGTGGGATAGGTTTAATAACTACCCTAACCCTAACGCGTACCCTAACCCTAACACCTACCCTAACCCTAACACGTACCCTAATCCTAACCCGTACCCTAAACCGAGCCCTAACCCTAACACTAACCCTAAACCTAACCCTAACCCATACCCTACGCCGTGCCGGAACCCCTCCCCGAACCCGTACCCTAAGCCGTACCCTAAGTCTAACCCTAAGCCTAACCCTAACCCTAGGCTACCCTTGACTG
This sequence comes from Balaenoptera ricei, assembly GCF_028023285.1. Lineage (NCBI taxonomy): Eukaryota > Metazoa > Chordata > Mammalia > Artiodactyla > Balaenopteridae > Balaenoptera > Balaenoptera ricei. Next base: position 138,806 of record NW_026777514.1, read on the forward strand.
CTTCTGCCTCCAATAGATTTCCTAAGCACTAGTGTTTGAAGGAACAGCTTAAAAAGAGAATCCTAATGTGATTTCTTTATAATGGGTGTGTTCCTTATCTTATCCTAGTGTCTAAACTCTTCTCCATGGCTGGACCCCCAAATAATATTCCTTTACGTGCTAAGGGGTATCTAGAGAGTGGGATAGGTTTAATAACTACCCTAACCCTAACGCGTATCCTAACCCTAACCCCTACCCTAACCCTAACACATACCCTAATCCTAACCCGTAACCTGAACCGAGCCCTAACCCTAACACTAACCCTAACCCTAACCCTAACCCATACCCTACGCCGTACCCGAACCCCTCCCCGAACCCGTACCCTAAGCCGTACCCTAAGCCTAACCCTAAGCCTAACCCTAACCCTAGGCTACCCTTGACTGCTTCTGCCTCCAATAGATTTCCTAAGCACTAGTGTTTGAAGCAACACCTTAAAAAGAGAATCCTAATGTGATTTCTTTATAATGGGTGTGTTCCTTATCTTATCCTAGTGTCTAAACTCTTCTCCATGGCTGCACCCCCAAATAATATTCCTTTACGTGCTAAGGGGTATCTAGAGAGTGGGATAGGTTTAATAACTACCCTAACCCTAACGCGTACCCTAACCCTAACCCCTACCCTAACCCTAACACGTACCCTAATCCTAACCCGTACCCTAAACCGAGCCCTAACCCTAACACTAACCCTAACCCTAACCCTAACCCATACCCTACGCCGTACCCGAACCCCTCCCCGATCCCCTACCCTAAGCCGTACCCTAACCCTAACCCTAAGCCTAACCCTAACCCTAGGCTACCCTTGACTGCTTCTGCCTCCAATAGATTTCCTAAGCACTAGTGTTTGAAGGAACAGCTTAAAAAGAGAATCCTAATGTGATTTCTTTATAATGGGTGTGTTCCTTATCTTATCCTAGTGTCTAAACTCTTCTCCATGGCTGGACCCCCAAATAATATTCCTTTACGTGCTAAGGGGTATCTAGAGAGTGGGATAGGTTTAATAACTACCCTAACCCTAACGCGTACCCTAACCCTAACCCCTACCCTAACCCTAACACGTACCCTAATCCTAACCCGTACCCTAAACCGATCCCTAACCCTAACACTAACCCTAACCCATACCCTACGCCGTACCCGAACCCCTCCCCGAACCCGTACCCTAAGCCGTACCCTAAGCCTAACCCTAAGCCTAAACCTAACCCTAGGCTACCATTGACTGCTTCTGCCTCCAATAGATTTCCTAAGCACTAGTGTTTGAAGGAACAGCTTAAAAAGAGAATCCTAATGTGATTTCTTTATAATGGGTGTGTTCCTTATCTTATCCTAGTGTCTAAACTCTTCTCCATGGCTGGACCCCCAAATAATATTCCTTTACGTGCTATGGGGTATCTAGAGAGTGGGATAGGTTTAATAACTACCCTAACCCTAATGCGTACCCTAACCCTAACACCTACCCTAACCCTAACACGTACCCTAATCCTAACCCGTACCCTAAACCGAGCCCTAACCCTAACACTAACCCTAAACCTAACCCTAACCCATACCCTACGCCGTACCCGAACCCCTCCCCGAACCCGTACCCTAAGCCGTACCCTAAGCCTAACCCTAAGCCTAACCCTAACCCTAGGCTACCCTTGACTGCTTCTGCCTCCAATAGATTTCCTAAGCACTAGTGTTTGAAGGAACAGCTTAAAAAGAGAATCCTAATGTGATTTCTTTATAATGGGTGTGTTCCTTATCTTATCCTAGTGTCTAAACTCTTCTCCATGGCTGGACCCCCAAATAATATTCCTTTACGTGCTAAGGGGTATCTAGAGAGTGGGATAGGTTTAATAACTACCCTAACCCTAACGCGTACCCTAATCCTAAACCCTTCCCTAACCCTAACACGTACCCTAATCCTAACCCGTACCCTAAACCGAGCCCTAACCGTAACACTAACCCTAACCCTAACCCTAACCCATACCCTACGCCGTACCCGAACCCCTCCCCGAAACCGTACCCTAAGCCGTACCCTAAGCCTAACCCTAAGCCTAACCCTAACCCTAGGCTACCCTTGACTGCTTCTGCCTCCAATAGATTTCCTAAGCACTAGTGTTTGAAGGAACAGCTTAAAAAGAGAATCCTAATGTGATTTCTTTATAATGGGTGTGTTCCTTATCTTATCCTAGTGTCTAAACTCTTCTCCATGGCTGGACCCCCAAATAATATTCCTTTACGTGCTAAGGGGTATCTAGAGAGTGGGATAGGTTTAATAACTACCCTAACCCTAACGCGTACCCTAACCCTAACCCCTACCCTAACCCTAACACGTACCCTAATCCTAACCCGTACCCTAAACCGAGCCCTAACCCTAACACTAACCCTAACCCTAACCCTAACCCATACCCTACGCCGTACCCGAACCCCTCCCCGAACCCGTACCCTAAGCCGTACCCTAAGCCTAACCCTAAGCCTAACCCTAACCCTAGGCTACCCTTGACTGCTTCTGCCTCCAATAGATTTCCTAAGCACTAGTGTTTGAAGGAACAGCTTAAAAAGAGAATCCTAATGTGATTTCTTTATAATGGGTGTGTTCCTTATCTTATCCTAGTGTCTAAACTCTTCTCCATGGCTGGACCCCCAAATAATATTCCTTTACGTGCTAAGGGGTATCTAGAGAGTGGGATAGGTTTAATAACTACCCTAACCCTAACGCGTACGCTAACCCTAACCCCTACCCTAACCCTAACACGTACCCTAATCCTAACCCGTACCCTAAACCGAGCCCTAACCCTAACACTAACCCTAACCCTAACCCTAACCCATACCCTACGCCGTACCCGAACCCCTCCCCGATCCCCTACCCTAAGCCGTACCCTAACCCTAACCCTAAGCCTAACCCTAACCCTAGGCTACCCTTGACTGCTTCTGCCTCCAATAGATTTCCTAAGCACTAGTGTTTGAAGGAACAGCTTAAAAAGAGAATCCTAATGTGATTTCTTTATAATGGGTGTGTTCCTTATCTTATCCTAGTGTCTAAACTCTTCTCCATGGCTGGACCCCCAAATAATATTCCTTTACGTGCTAAGGGGTATCTAGAGAGTGGGATAGGTTTAATAACTACCCTAACCCTAACGCGTACCCTAACCCTAACCCCTACCCTAACCCTAACACGTACCCTAATCCTAACCCGTACCCTAAACCGATCCCTAACCCTAACACTAACCCTAACCCATACCCTACGCCGTACCCGAACCCCTCCCCGAACCCGTACCCTAAGCCGTACCCTAAGCCTAACCCTAAGCCTAACCCTAACCCTAGGCTACCATTGACTGCTTCTGCCTCCAATAGATTTCCTAAGCACTAGTGTTTGAAGGAACAGCTTAAAAAGAGAATCCTAATGTGATTTCTTTATAATGGGTGTGTTCCTTATCTTATCCTAGTGTCTAAACTCTTCTCCATGGCTGGACCCCCAAATAATATTCCTTTACGTGCTATGGGGTATCTAGAGAGTGGGATAGGTTTAATAACTACCCTAACCCTAACGCGTACCCTAACCCTAACACCTACCCTAACCCTAACACGTACCCTAATCCTAACCCGTACCCTAAACCGAGCCCTAACCCTAACACTAACCCTAAACCTAACCCTAACCCATACCCTACGCCGTGCCGGAACCCCTCCCCGAACCCGTACCCTAAGCCGTACCCTAAGTCTAACCCTAAGCCTAACCCTAACCCTAGGCTACCCTTGACTGCTTCTGCCTCCAATAGATTTCCTAAGCACTAGTGTTTGAAGGAACAGCTTAAAAAGAGAATCCTAATGTGATTTCTTTATAATGGGTGTGTTCCTTATCTTATCCTAGTGTCTAAACTCTTCTCCATGGCTGGACCCCCAAATAATATTCCTTTACGTGCTAAGGGGTATCTAGAGAGTGGGATAGGTTTAATAACTACCCTAACCCTAACGCGTATCCTAACCCTAACCCCTACCCTAACCCTAACACATACCCTAATCCTAACCCGTAACCTGAACCGAGCCCTAACCCTAACACTAACCCTAACCCTAACCCTAACCCATACCCTACGCCGTACCCGAACCCCTCCCCGAACCCGTACCCTAAGCCGTACCCTAAGCCTAACCCTAAGCCTAACCCTAACCCTAGGCTACCCTTGACTGCTTCTGCCTCCAATAGATTTCCTAAGCACTAGTGTTTGAAGCAACACCTTAAAAAGAGAATCCTAATGTGATTTCTTTATAATGGGTGTGTTCCTTATCTTATCCTAGTGTCTAAACTCTTCTCCATGGCTGCACCCCCAAATAATATTCCTTTACGTGCTAAGGGGTATCTAGAGAGTGGGATAGGTTTAATAACTACCCTAACCCTAACGCGTACCCTAACCCTAACCCCTACCCTAACCCTAACACGTACCCTAATCCTAACCCGTACCCTAAACCGAGCCCTAACCCTAACACTAACCCTAACCCTAACCCTAACCCATACCCTACGCCGTACCCGAACCCCTCCCCGATCCCCTACCCTAAGCCGTACCCTAACCCTAACCCTAAGCCTAACCCTAACCCTAGGCTACCCTTGACTGCTTCTGCCTCCAATAGATTTCCTAAGCACTAGTGTTTGAAGGAACAGCTTAAAAAGAGAATCCTAATGTGATTTCTTTATAATGGGTGTGTTCCTTATCTTATCCTAGTGTCTAAACTCTTCTCCATGGCTGGACCCCCAAATAATATTCCTTTACGTGCTAAGGGGTATCTAGAGAGTGGGATAGGTTTAATAACTACCCTAACCCTAACGCGTACCCTAACCCTAACCCCTACCCTAACCCTAACACGTACCCTAATCCTAACCCGTACCCTAAACCGATCCCTAACCCTAACACTAACCCTAACCCATACCCTACGCCGTACCCGAACCCCTCCCCGAACCCGTACCCTAAGCCGTACCCTAAGCCTAACCCTAAGCCTAAACCTAACCCTAGGCTACCATTGACTGCTTCTGCCTCCAATAGATTTCCTAAGCACTAGTGTTTGAAGGAACAGCTTAAAAAGAGAATCCTAATGTGATTTCTTTATAATGGGTGTGTTCCTTATCTTATCCTAGTGTCTAAACTCTTCTCCATGGCTGGACCCCCAAATAATATTCCTTTACGTGCTATGGGGTATCTAGAGAGTGGGATAGGTTTAATAACTACCCTAACCCTAACGCGTACCCTAACCCTAACACCTACCCTAACCCTAACACGTACCCTAATCCTAACCCGTACCCTAAACCGAGCCCTAACCCTAACACTAACCCTAAACCTAACCCTAACCCATACCCTACGCCGTACCCGAACCCCTCCCCGAACCCGTACCCTAAGCCGTACCCTAAGCCTAACCCTAAGCCTAACCCTAACCCTAGGCTACCCTTGACTGCTTCTGCCTCCAATAGATTTCCTAAGCACTAGTGTTTGAAGGAACAGCTTAAAAAGAGAATCCTAATGTGATTTCTTTATAATGGGTGTGTTCCTTATCTTATCCTAGTGTCTAAACTCTTCTCCATGGCTGGACCCCCAAATAATATTCCTTTACGTGCTAAGGGGTATCTAGAGAGTGGGATAGGTTTAATAACTACCCTAACCCTAACGCGTACCCTAATCCTAAACCCTTCCCTAACCCTAACACGTACCCTAATCCTAACCCGTACCCTAAACCGAGCCCTAACCGTAACACTAACCCTAACCCTAACCCTAACCCATACCCTACGCCGTACCCGAACCCCTCCCCGAAACCGTACCCTAAGCCGTACCCTAAGCCTAACCCTAAGCCTAACCCTAACCCTAGGCTACCCTTGACTGCTTCTGCCTCCAATAGATTTCCTAAGCACTAGTGTTTGAAGGAACAGCTTAAAAAGAGAATCCTAATGTGATTTCTTTATAATGGGTGTGTTCCTTATCTTATCCTAGTGTCTAAACTCTTCTCCATGGCTGGACCCCCAAATAATATTCCTTTACGTGCTAAGGGGTATCTAGAGAGTGGGATAGGTTTAATAACTACCCTAACCCTAACGCGTACCCTAACCCTAACCCCTACCCTAACCCTAACACGTACCCTAATCCTAACCCGTACCCTAAACCGAGCCCTAACCCTAACACTAACCCTAACCCTAACCCTAACCCATACCCTACGCCGTACCCGAACCCCTCCCCGAACCCGTACCCTAAGCCGTACCCTAAGCCTAACCCTAAGCCTAACCCTAACCCTAGGCTACCCTTGACTGCTTCTGCCTCCAATAGATTTCCTAAGCACTAGTGTTTGAAGGAACAGCTTAAAAAGAGAATCCTAATGTGATTTCTTTATAATGGGTGTGTTCCTTATCTTATCCTAGTGTCTAAACTCTTCTCCATGGCTGGACCCCCAAATAATATTCCTTTACGTGCTAAGGGGTATCTAGAGAGTGGGATAGGTTTAATAACTACCCTAACCCTAACGCGTACGCTAACCCTAACCCCTACCCTAACCCTAACACGTACCCTAATCCTAACCCGTACCCTAAACCGAGCCCTAACCCTAACACTAACCCTAACCCTAACCCTAACCCATACCCTACGCCGTACCCGAACCCCTCCCCGATCCCCTACCCTAAGCCGTACCCTAACCCTAACCCTAAGCCTAACCCTAACCCTAGGCTACCCTTGACTGCTTCTGCCTCCAATAGATTTCCTAAGCACTAGTGTTTGAAGGAACAGCTTAAAAAGAGAATCCTAATGTGATTTCTTTATAATGGGTGTGTTCCTTATCTTATCCTAGTGTCTAAACTCTTCTCCATGGCTGGACCCCCAAATAATATTCCTTTACGTGCTAAGGGGTATCTAGAGAGTGGGATAGGTTTAATAACTACCCTAACCCTAACGCGTACCCTAACCCTAACCCCTACCCTAACCCTAACACGTACCCTAATCCTAACCCGTACCCTAAACCGATCCCTAACCCTAACACTAACCCTAACCCATACCCTACGCCGTACCCGAACCCCTCCCCGAACCCGTACCCTAAGCCGTACCCTAAGCCTAACCCTAAGCCTAACCCTAACCCTAGGCTACCATTGACTGCTTCTGCCTCCAATAGATTTCCTAAGCACTAGTGTTTGAAGGAACAGCTTAAAAAGAGAATCCTAATGTGATTTCTTTATAATGGGTGTGTTCCTTATCTTATCCTAGTGTCTAAACTCTTCTCCATGGCTGGACCCCCAAATAATATTCCTTTACGTGCTATGGGGTATCTAGAGAGTGGGATAGGTTTAATAACTACCCTAACCCTAACGCGTACCCTAACCCTAACACCTACCCTAACCCTAACACGTACCCTAATCCTAACCCGTACCCTAAACCGAGCCCTAACCCTAACACTAACCCTAAACCTAACCCTAACCCATACCCTACGCCGTGCCGGAACCCCTCCCCGAACCCGTACCCTAAGCCGTACCCTAAGTCTAACCCTAAGCCTAACCCTAACCCTAGGCTACCCTTGACTGCTTCTGCCTCCAATAGATTTCCTAAGCACTAGTGTTTGAAGGAACAGCTTAAAAAGAGAATCCTAATGTGATTTCTTTATAATGGGTGTGTTCCTTATCTTATCCTAGTGTCTAAACTCTTCTCCATGGCTGGACCCCCAAATAATATTCCTTTACGTGCTAAGGGGTATCTAGAGAGTGGGATAGGTTTAATAACTACCCTAACCCTAACGCGTATCCTAACCCTAACCCCTACCCTAACCCTAACACATACCCTAATCCTAACCCGTAACCTGAACCGAGCCCTAACCCTAACACTAACCCTAACCCTAACCCTAACCCATACCCTACGCCGTACCCGAACCCCTCCCCGAACCCGTACCCTAAGCCGTACCCTAAGCCTAACCCTAAGCCTAACCCTAACCCTAGGCTACCCTTGACTGCTTCTGCCTCCAATAGATTTCCTAAGCACTAGTGTTTGAAGCAACACCTTAAAAAGAGAATCCTAATGTGATTTCTTTATAATGGGTGTGTTCCTTATCTTATCCTAGTGTCTAAACTCTTCTCCATGGCTGCACCCCCAAATAATATTCCTTTACGTGCTAAGGGGTATCTAGAGAGTGGGATAGGTTTAATAACTACCCTAACCCTAACGCGTACCCTAACCCTAACCCCTACCCTAACCCTAACACGTACCCTAATCCTAACCCGTACCCTAAACCGAGCCCTAACCCTAACACTAACCCTAACCCTAACCCTAACCCATACCCTACGCCGTACCCGAACCCCTCCCCGATCCCCTACCCTAAGCCGTACCCTAACCCTAACCCTAAGCCTAACCCTAACCCTAGGCTACCCTTGACTGCTTCTGCCTCCAATAGATTTCCTAAGCACTAGTGTTTGAAGGAACAGCTTAAAAAGAGAATCCTAATGTGATTTCTTTATAATGGGTGTGTTCCTTATCTTATCCTAGTGTCTAAACTCTTCTCCATGGCTGGACCCCCAAATAATATTCCTTTACGTGCTAAGGGGTATCTAGAGAGTGGGATAGGTTTAATAACTACCCTAACCCTAACGCGTACCCTAACCCTAACCCCTACCCTAACCCTAACACGTACCCTAATCCTAACCCGTACCCTAAACCGATCCCTAACCCTAACACTAACCCTAACCCATACCCTACGCCGTACCCGAACCCCTCCCCGAACCCGTACCCTAAGCCGTACCCTAAGCCTAACCCTAAGCCTAAACCTAACCCTAGGCTACCATTGACTGCTTCTGCCTCCAATAGATTTCCTAAGCACTAGTGTTTGAAGGAACAGCTTAAAAAGAGAATCCTAATGTGATTTCTTTATAATGGGTGTGTTCCTTATCTTATCCTAGTGTCTAAACTCTTCTCCATGGCTGGACCCCCAAATAATATTCCTTTACGTGCTATGGGGTATCTAGAGAGTGGGATAGGTTTAATAACTACCCTAACCCTAACGCGTACCCTAACCCTAACACCTACCCTAACCCTAACACGTACCCTAATCCTAACCCGTACCCTAAACCGAGCCCTAACCCTAACACTAACCCTAAACCTAACCCTAACCCATACCCTACGCCGTACCCGAACCCCTCCCCGAACCCGTACCCTAAGCCGTACCCTAAGCCTAACCCTAAGCCTAACCCTAACCCTAGGCTACCCTTGACTGCTTCTGCCTCCAATAGATTTCCTAAGCACTAGTGTTTGAAGGAACAGCTTAAAAAGAGAATCCTAATGTGATTTCTTTATAATGGGTGTGTTCCTTATCTTATCCTAGTGTCTAAACTCTTCTCCATGGCTGGACCCCCAAATAATATTCCTTTACGTGCTAAGGGGTATCTAGAGAGTGGGATAGGTTTAATAACTACCCTAACCCTAACGCGTATCCTAACCCTAACCCCTACCCTAACCCTAACACATACCCTAATCCTAACCCGTAACCTGAACCAAGCCCTAACCCTAACACTAACCCTAACCCTAACCCTAACCCATACCCTACGCCGTACCCGAACCCCTCCCCGAACCCGTACCCTAAGCCGTACCCTAAGCCTAACCCTAAGCCTAACCCTAACCCTAGGCTACCCTTGACTGCTTCTGCCTCCAATAGATTTCCTAAGCACTAGTGTTTGAAGGAACAGCTTAAAAAGAGAATCCTAATGTGATTTCTTTATAATGGGTGTGTTCCTTATCTTATCCTAGTGTCTAAACTCTTCTCCATGGCTGGACCCCCAAATAATATTCCTTTACGTGCTAAGGGGTATCTAGAGAGTGGGATAGGTTTAATAACTACCCTAACCCTAACACGTAACCTAACCCTAACCCCTACCCTAACCCTAACACGTACCCTAATCCTAACCCGTACCCTAAACCGAGCCCTAACCCTAACACTAACCCTAACCCTAACCCTAACCCATACCCTACGCCGTACCCGAACCCCTCCCCGATCCCCTACCCTAAGCCGTACCCTAAGCCTAACCCTAAGCCTAACCCTAACCCTAGGCTACCCTTGACTGCTTCTGCCTCCAATAGATTTCCTAAGCACTAGTGTTTGAAGGAACAGCTTAAAAAGAGAATCCTAATGTGATTCCTTTATAATGGGTGTGTTCCTTATCTTATCCTAGTGTCTAAACTCTTCTCCATGGCTGGACCCCCAAATAATATTCCTTTACGTGCTAAGGGGTATCTAGAGAGTGGGATAGGTTTAATAACTACCCTAACCCTAACGCGTACCCTAACCCTAACCCCTACCCTAACCCTAACACGTACCCTAATCCTAACCCGTACCCTAAACCGAGCCCTAACCCTAACACTAACCCTAACCCATACCCTACGCCGTACCCGAACCCCTCCCCGAACCCGTACCCTAAGCCGTACCCTAAGCCTAACCCTAAGCCTAACCCTAACCCTAGGCTACCATTGACTGCTTCTGCCTCCAATAGATTTCCTAAGCACTAGTGTTTGAAGGAACAGCTTAAAAAGAGAATCCTAATGTGATTTCTTTATAATGGGTGTGTTCCTTATCTTATCCTAGTGTCTAAACTCTTCTCCATGGCTGGACCCCCAAATAATATTCCTTTACGTGCTAAGGGGTATCTAGAGAGTGGGATAGGTTTAATAACTACCCTAACCCTAACGCGTACCCTAACCCTAACCCCTACCCTAACCCTAACACGTACCCTAATCCTAACCCGTACCCTAAACCGATCCCTAACCCTAACACTAACCCTAACCCTAACCCTAACCCATACCCTACGCCGTACCCGAACCCCTCCCCGATCCCCTACCCTAAGCCGTACCCTAAGCCTAACCCTAAGCCTAACCCTAACCCTAGGCTACCCTTGACTGCTTCTGCCTCCAATAGATTTCCTAAGCACTAGTGTTTGAAGGAACAGCTTAAAAAGAGAATCCTAATGTGATTTCTTTATAATGGGTGTGTTCCTTATCTTATCCTAGTGTCTAAACTCTTCTCCATGGCTGGACCCCCAAATAATATTCCTTTACGTGCTAAGGGGTATCTAGAGAGTGGGATAGGTTTAATAACTACCCTAACCCTAACGCGTACCCTAACCCTAACCCCTACCCTAACCCTAACACGTACCCTAATCCTAACCCGTACCCTAAACCGAGCCCTAACCCTAACACTAACCCTAACCCATACCCTACGCCGTACCCGAACCCCTCCCCGAACCCGTACCCTAAGCCGTACCCTAAGCCTAACCCTAAGCCTAACCCTAACCCTAGGCTACCATTGACTGCTTCTGCCTCCAATAGATTTCCTAAGCACTAGTGTTTGAAGGAACAGCTTAAAAAGAGAATCCTAATGTGATTTCTTTATAATGGGTGTGTTCCTTATCTTATCCTAGTGTCTAAACTCTTCTCCATGGCTGGACCCCCAAATAATATTCCTTTACGTGCTAAGGGGTATCTAGAGAGTGGGATAGGTTTAATAACTACCCTAACCCTAACGCGTACCCTAACCCTAACACCTACCCTAACCCTAACACGTACCCTAATCCTAACCCGTACCCTAAACCGAGCCCTAACCCTAACACTAACCCTAAACCTAACCCTAACCCATACCCTACACCGTACCCGAACCCCTCCCCGAACCCGTACCCTAAGCCGTACCCTAAGCCTAACCCTAAGCCTAACCCTAAACCTAGGCTACCCTTGACTGCTTCTGCCTCCAATAGATTTCCTAAGCACTAGTGTTTGAAGGAACAGCTTAAAAAGAGAATCCTAATGTGATTTCTTTATAATGGGTGTGTTCCTTATCTTATCCTAGTGTCTAAACTCTTCTCCATGGCTGGACCCCGAAATAATATTCCTTTACGTGCTAAGGGGTATCTAGAGAGTGGGATAGGTTTAATAACTACCCTAACCCTAACGCGTACCCTAACCCTAACACCTACCCTAACCCTAACACGTACCCTAATCCTAACCCGTACCCTAAACCGAGCCCTAACCCTAACACTAACCCTAAACCTAACCCTAACCCATACCCTACGCCGTACCCGAACCCCTCCCCGAACCCGTACCCTAAGCCGTACCCTAAGCCTAACCCTAAGCCTAACCCTAACCCTAGGCTACCCTTGACTGCTTCTGCCTCCAATAGATTTCCTAAGCACTAGTGTTTGAAGGAACAGCTTAAAAAGAGAATCCTAATGTGATTTCTTTATAATGGGTGTGTTCCTTATCTTATCCTAGTGTCTAAACTCTTCTCCATGGCTGGACCCCCAAATAATATTCCTTTACGTGCTAAGGGGTATCTAGAGAGTGGGATAGGTTTAATAACTACCCTAACCCTAACGCGTACCCTAATCCTAAACCCTTCCCTAACCCTAACACGTACCCTAATCCTAACCCGTACCCTAAACCGAGCCCTAACCGTAACACTAACCCTAACCCTAACCCTAACCCATACCCTACGCCGTACCCGAACCCCTCCCCGAAACCGTACCCTAAGCCGTACCCTAAGCCTAACCCTAAGCCTAACCCTAACCCTAGGCTACCCTTGACTGCTTCTGCCTCCAATAGATTTCCTAAGCACTAGTGTTTGAAGGAACAGCTTAAAAAGAGAATCCTAATGTGATTTCTTTATAATGGGTGTGTTCCTTATCTTATCCTAGTGTCTAAACTCTTCTCCATGGCTGGACCCCCAAATAATATTCCTTTACGTGCTAAGGGGTATCTAGAGAGTGGGATAGGTTTAATAACTACCCTAACCCTAACGCGTACCCTAACCCTAACCCCTACCCTAACCCTAACACGTACCCTAATCCTAACCCGTACCCTAAACCGAGCCCTAACCCTAACACTAACCCTAACCCTAACCCTAACCCATACCCTACGCCGTACCCGAACCCCTCCCCGAACCCGTACCCTAAGCCGTACCCTAAGCCTAACCCTAAGCCTAACCCTAACCCTAGGCTACCCTTGACTGCTTCTGCCTCCAATAGATTTCCTAAGCACTAGTGTTTGAAGGAACAGCTTAAAAAGAGAATCCTAATGTGATTTCTTTATAATGGGTGTGTTCCTTATCTTATCCTAGTGTCTAAACTCTTCTCCATGGCTGGACCCCCAAATAATATTCCTTTACGTGCTAAGGGGTATCTAGAGAGTGGGATAGGTTTAATAACTACCCTAACCCGAACGCGTACCCTAACCCTAACCCCTACCCTAACCCTAACACGTACCCTAATCCTAACCCGGTCCCTAAACCGATCCCTAACCATAACACTAACCCTAACCCATACCCTACGCCGTACCCGAACCCCTCCCCGAACCCGTACCCTAAGCCATACCCTAAGCCTAACCCTAAGCCTAACCCTAACCCTAGGCTACCCTTGACTGCTTCTGCCTCCAATAGATTTCCTAAGCACTAGTGTTTGAAGGAACAGCTTAAAAAGAGAATCCTAATGTGATTTCTTTATAATGGGTGTGTTCCTTATCTTATCCTAGTGTCAAAACTCTTCTCCATGGCTGGACCCCCAAATAATATTCCTTTACGTGCTAAGGGGTATCTAGAGAGTGGGATAGGTTTAATAACTACCCTAACCCTAACGCGTAACCTAACCCTAACCCCTACCCTAACCCTAACACGTACCCTAATCCTAACCCGTACCCTAAACCGAGCCCTAACCCTAACACTAACACTAACCCTAACCCTAACCCATACCCTACGCCGTACCCGAACCCCTCCCCGAACCCGTACCCTAAGCCGTACCCTAAGCCTAACCCTAAGCCTAACCCTAACCCTAGGCTACCCTTGACTGCTTCTGCCTCCAATAGATTTCCTAAGCACTAGTGTTTGAAGGAACAGCTTAAAAAGAGAATCCTAATGTGATTTCTTTATAATGGGTGTGTTCCTTATCTTATCCTAGTGTCTAAACTCTTCTCCATGGCTGGACCCCCAAATAATATTCCTTTACGTGCTAAGGGGTATCTAGAGAGTGGGATAGGTTTAATAACTACCCTAACCCTAACGCGTACCCTAACCCTAACACCTACCCTAACCCTAACACGTACCCTAATCCTAATCCGTACCCTAAACCGAGCCCTAACCCTAACACTAACCCTAACCCTAACCCTAACCCATACCCTACGCCGTACCCGAACCCCTCCCCGATCCCCTACCCTAAGCCGTACCCTAAGCCTAACCCTAAGCCTAACCCTAACCCTAGGCTACCCTTGACTGCTTCTGCCTCCAATAGATTTCCTAAGCACTAGTGTTTGAAGGAACAGCTTAAAAAGAGAATCCTAATGTGATTTCTTTATAATGGGTGTGTTCCTTATCTTATCCTAGTGTCTAAACTCTTCTCCATGGCTGGACCCCCAAATAATATTCCTTTACGTGCTAAGGGGTATCTAGAGAGTGGGATAGGTTTAATAACTACCCTAACCCTAACGCGTACGCTAACCCTAACCCCTACCCTAACCCTAACACGTACCCTAATCCTAACCCGTACCCTAAACCGAGCCCTAACCCTAACACTAACCCTAACCCTAACCCTAACCCATACCCTACGCCGTACCCGAACCCCTCCCCGATCCCCTACCCTAAGCCGTACCCTAACCCTAACCCTAAGCCTAACCCTAACCCTAGGCTACCCTTGACTGCTTCTGCCTCCAATAGATTTCCTAAGCACTAGTGTTTGAAGGAACAGCTTAAAAAGAGAATCCTAATGTGATTTCTTTATAATGGGTGTGTTCCTTATCTTATCCTAGTGTCTAAACTCTTCTCCATGGCTGGACCCCCAAATAATATTCCTTTACGTGCTAAGGGGTATCTAGAGAGTGGGATAGGTTTAATAACTACCCTAACCCTAACGCGTACCCTAACCCTAACCCCTACCCTAACCCTAACACGTACCCTAATCCTAACCCGTACCCTAAACCGATCCCTAACCCTAACACTAACCCTAAACCATACCCTACGCCGTACCCGAACCCCTCCCCGAACCCGTACCCTAAGCCGTACCCTAAGCCTAACCCTAAGCCTAAACCTAACCCTAGGCTACCATTGACTGCTTCTGCCTCCAATAGATTTCCTAAGCACTAGTGTTTGAAGGAACAGCTTAAAAAGAGAATCCTAATGTGATTTCTTTATAATGGGTGTGTTCCTTATCTTATCCTAGTGTCTAAACTCTTCTCCATGGCTGGACCCCCAAATAATATTCCTTTACGTGCTATGGGGTATCTAGAGAGTGGGATAGGTTTAATAACTACCCTAACCCTAACGCGTACCCTAACCCTAACACCTACCCTAACCCTAACACGTACCCTAATCCTAACCCGTACCCTAAACCGAGCCCTAACCCTAACACTAACCCTAAACCTAACCCTAACCCATACCCTACACCGTACCCGAACCCCTCCCCGAACCCGTACCCTAAGCCGTACCCTAAGCCTAACCCTAAGCCTAACCCTAACCCTAGGCTACCCTTGACTGCTTCTGCCTCCAATAGATTTCCTAAGCACTAGTGTTTGAAGGAACAGCTTAAAAAGAGAATCCTAATGTGATTTCTTTATAATGGGTGTGTTCCTTATCTTATCCTAGTGTCTAAACTCTTCTCCATGGCTGGACCCCCAAATAATATTCCTTTACGTGCTAAGGGGTATCTAGAGAGTGGGATAGGTTTAATAACTACCCTAACCCTAACACGTAACCTAACCCTAACCCCTACCCTAACCCTAACACGTACCCTAATCCTAACCCGTACCCTAAACCGAGCCCTAACCCTAACACTAACCCTAACCCTAACCCTAACCCATACCCTACGCCGTACCCGAACCCCTCCCCGAACCCGTACCCTAAGCCGTACCCTAAGCCTAACCCTAAGCCTAACCCTAACCCTAGGCTACCCTTGACTGCTTCTGCCTCCAATAGATTTCCTAAGCACTAGTGTTTGAAGGAACAGCTTAAAAAGAGAATCCTAATGTGATTTCTTTATAATGGGTGTGTTCCTTATCTTATCCTAGTGTCTAAACTCTTCTCCATGGCTGGACCCCCAAATAATATTCCTTTACGTGCTAAGGGGTATCTAGAGAGTGGGATAGGTTTAATAACTACCGTAACTCTAACGCGTACCCTAACCCTAACACCTACCCTAACCCTAACACGTACCCTAATCCTAACCCGTACCCTAAACCGAGCCCTAACCCTAACACGAACCCTAACCCTAACCCTAACCCATACCCTACGCCGTACCCGAACCCCTCCCCGAACCCGTACCCTAAGCCGTACCCTAAGCCTAACCCTAAGCCTAACCCTAACCCTAGGCTACCCTTGACTGCTTCTGCCTCCAATAGATTTCCTAAGCACTAGTGTTTGAAGGAACAGCTTAAAAAGAGAATCCTAATGTGATTTCTTTATAATGGGTGTGTTCCTTATCTTATCCTAGTGTCTAAACTCTTCTCCATGGCTGGACCCCCAAATAATATTCCTTTACGTGCTAAGGGGTATCTAGAGAGTGGGATAGGTTTAATAACTACCCTAACCCTAACGCGTACCCTAACCCTAACCCCTACCCTAACCCTAACACGTACCCTAATCCTAACCCGTACCCTAAACCGAGCCCTAACCCTAACACTAACCCTAACCCTAACCCTAACCCATACCCCACGCTGTACCCGAACCCCTCCCCGATCCCCTACCCTAAGCCGTACCCTAAGCCTAACCCTAAGCCTAACCCTAACCCTAGGCTACCCTTGACTGCTTCTGCCTCCAATAGATTTCCTAAGCACTAGTGTTTGAAGGAACAGCTTAAAAAGAGAATCCTAATGTGATTTCTTTATAATGGGTGTGTTCCTTATCTTATCCTAGTGTCTAAACTCTTCTCCATGGCTGGACCCCCAAATAATATTCCTTTACGTGCTAAGGGGTATCTAGAGAGTGGGATAGGTTTAATAACTACCCTAACCCTAACACGTACCCTAACCCTAACACGTACCCTAACCCTAACACGTACCCTAATCCTAACCCGTACCCTAAACCGAGCCCTAACCCTAACACGAACCCTAACCCTAACCCTAACCCATACCCTACGCCGTACCCGAACCCCTCCCCGAACCCGTACCCTAAGCCGTACCCTAAGCCTAACCCTAAGCCTAACCCTAACCCTAGGCTACCCTTGACTGCTTCTGCCTCCAATAGATTTCCTAAGCACTAGTGTTTGAAGGAACAGCTTAAAAAGAGAATCCTAATGTGATTTCTTTATAATGGGTGTGTTCCTTATCTTATCCTAGTGTCTAAACTCTTCTCCATGGCTGGACCCCCAAATAATATTCCTTTACGTGCTAAGGGGTATCTAGAGAGTGGGATAGGTTTAATAACTACCCTAACCCTAACGCGTACCCTAACCCTAACACCTACCCTAACCCTAACACGTACCCTAATCCTAACCGGTACCCTAAACCGAGCCCTAACCCTAACACTAACCCTAACCCTAACCCTAACCCATACCCTACGCCGTACCCGAACCCCTCCCCGATCCCCTACCCTAAGCCGTACCCTAAGCCTAACCCTAAGCCTAACCCTAACCCTAGGCTACCCTTGACTGCTTCTGCCTCCAATAGATTTCCTAAGCACTAGTGTTTGAAGGAACAGCTTAAAAAGAGAATCCTAATGTGATTTCTTTATAATGGGTGTGTTCCTTATCTTATCCTAGTGTCTAAACTCTTCTCCATGGCTGGACCCCCAAATAATATTCCTTTACGTGCTAAGGGGTATCTAGAGAGTGGGATAGGTTTAATAACTACCCTAACCCTAACGCGTACGCTAACCCTAACCCCTACCCTAACCCTAACACGTACCCTAATCCTAACCCGTACCCTAAACCGAGCCCTAACCCTAACACTAACCCTAACCCTAACCCTAACCCATACCCTACGCCGTACCCGAACCCCTCCCCGATCCCCTACCCTAAGCCGTACCCTAACCCTAACCCTAAGCCTAACCCTAACCCTAGGCTACCCTTGACTGCTTCTGCCTCCAATAGATTTCCTAAGCACTAGTGTTTGAAGGAACAGCTTAAAAAGAGAATCCTAATGTGATTTCTTTATAATGGGTGTGTTCCTTATCTTATCCTAGTGTCTAAACTCTTCTCCATGGCTGGACCCCCAAATAATATTCCTTTACGTGCTAAGGGGTATCTAGAGAGTGGGATAGGTTTAATAACTACCCTAACCCTAACGCGTACCCTAACCCTAACCCCTACCCTAACCCTAACACGTACCCTAATCCTAACCCGTACCCTAAACCGATCCCTAACCCTAACACTAACCCTAACCCATACCCTACGCCGTACCCGAACCCCTCCCCGAACCCGTACCCTAAGCCGTACCCTAAGCCTAACCCTAAGCCTAACCCTAACCCTAGGCTACCATTGACTGCTTCTGCCTCCAATAGATTTCCTAAGCACTAGTGTTTGAAGGAACAGCTTAAAAAGAGAATCCTAATGTGATTTCTTTATAATGGGTGTGTTCCTTATCTTATCCTAGTGTCTAAACTCTTCTCCATGGCTGGACCCCCAAATAATATTCCTTTACGTGCTATGGGGTATCTAGAGAGTGGGATAGGTTTAATAACTACCCTAACCCTAACGCGTACCCTAACCCTAACACCTACCCTAACCCTAACACGTACCCTAATCCTAACCCGTACCCTAAACCGAGCCCTAACCCTAACACTAACCCTAAACCTAACCCTAACCCATACCCTACGCCGTACCGGAACCCCTCCCCGAACCCGTACCCTAAGCCGTACCCTAAGTCTAACCCTAAGCCTAACCCTAACCCTAGGCTACCCTTGACTGCTTCTGCCTCCAATAGATTTCCTAAGCACTAGTGTTTGAAGGAACAGCTTAAAAAGAGAATCCTAATGTGATTTCTTTATAATGGGTGTGTTCCTTATCTTATCCTAGTGTCTAAACTCTTCTCCATGGCTGGACCCCCAAATAATATTCCTTTACGTGCTAAGGGGTATCTAGAGAGTGGGATAGGTTTAATAACTACCCTAACCCTAACGCGTATCCTAACCCTAACCCCTACCCTAACCCTAACACATACCCTAATCCTAACCCGTAACCTGAACCGAGCCCTAACCCTAACACTAACCCTAACCCTAACCCTAACCCATACCCTACGCCGTACCCGAACCCCTCCCCGAACCCGTACCCTAAGCCGTACCCTAAGCCTAACCCTAAGCCTAACCCTAACCCTAGGCTACCCTTGACTGCTTCTGCCTCCAATAGATTTCCTAAGCACTAGTGTTTGAAGCAACACCTTAAAAAGAGAATCCTAATGTGATTTCTTTATAATGGGTGTGTTCCTTATCTTATCCTAGTGTCTAAACTCTTCTCAATGGCTGGACCCCCAAATAATATTCCTTTACGTGCTAAGGGGTATCTAGAGAGTGGGATAGGTTTAATAACTACCCTAACCCTAACGCGTAACCTAACCCTAACCCCTACCCTAACCCTAACACATACCCTAATCCTAACCCGTACCCTAAACCGAGCCCTAACCCTAACACGAACCCTAACCCTAACCCTAACCCATACCCTACGCCGTACCCGAACCCCTCCCCGAACCCGTACCCTAAGCCGTACCCTAAGCCTAACCCTAAGCCTAACCCTAACCCTAGGCTACCCTTGACTGCTTCTGCCTCCAATAGATTTCCTAAGCACTAGTGTTTTAAGGAACAGCTTAAAAAGAGAATCCTAATGTGATTTCTTTATAATGGGTGTGTTCCTTATCTTATCCTAGTGTCTAAACTCTTCTCCATGGCTGGACCCCCAAATAATATTCCTTTACGTGCTAAGGGGTATCTAGAGAGTGGGATAGGTTTAATAACTACCCTAACCCTAACGCGTACCCTAACCCTAACCCCTACCCTAACCCTAACACGTACCCTAATCCTAACCCGTACCCTAAACCGAGCCCTAACCCTAACACTAACCCTAACCCTAACCCTAACCCATACCCTACGCCGTACCCGAACCCCTCCCCGATCCCCTACCCTAAGCCGTACCCTAACCCTAACCCTAAGCCTAACCCTAACCCTAGGCTACCCTTGACTGCTTCTGCCTCCAATAGATTTCCTAAGCACTAGTGTTTGAAGGAACAGCTTAAAAAGAGAATCCTAATGTGATTTCTTTATAATGGGTGTGTTCCTTATCTTATCCTAGTGTCTAAACTCTTCTCCATGGCTG
Source organism: Balaenoptera ricei (assembly GCF_028023285.1). NCBI lineage: Eukaryota > Metazoa > Chordata > Mammalia > Artiodactyla > Balaenopteridae > Balaenoptera > Balaenoptera ricei. The sequence goes on from NW_026777514.1 coordinate 159,074, forward strand.
GACCCCCAAATAATATTCCTTTACGTGCTAAGGGGTATCTAGAGAGTGGGATAGGTTTAATAACTACCCTAACCCTAACGCGTACCCTAACCCTAACCCCTACCCTAACCCTAACACGTACCCTAATCCTAACCCGTACCCTAAACCGATCCCTAACCCTAACACTAACCCTAACCCATACCCTACGCCGTACCCGAACCCCTCCCCGAACCCGTACCCTAAGCCGAACTCTAAGCCTAACCCTAAGCCTAACCCTAACCCTAGGCTACCCTTGACTGCTTCTGCCTCCAATAGATTTCCTAAGCACTAGTGTTTGAAGGAACAGCTTAAAAAGAGAATCCTAATGTGATTTCTTTATAATGGGTGTGTTCCTTATCTTATCCTAGTGTCTAAACTCTTCTCCATGGCTGGACCCCCAAATAATATTCCTTTACGTGCTATGGGGTATCTAGAGAGTGGGATAGGTTTAATAACTACCCTAACCCTAACGCGTACCCTAACCCTAACACCTACCCTAACACTAACACGTACCCTAATCCTAACCCGTACCCTAAACCGAGCCCTAACCCTAACACTAACCCTAAACCTAACCCTAACCCATACCCTACGCCGTACCGGAACCCCTCCCCGAACCCGTACCCTAAGCCGTACCCTAAGCCTAACCCTAAGCCTAACCCTAACCCTAGGCTACCCTTGACTGCTTCTGCCTCCAATAGATTTCCTAAGCACTAGTGTTTGAAGGAACAGCTTAAAAAGAGAATCCTAATGTGATTTCTTTATAATGGGTGTGTTCCTTATCTTATCGTAGTGTCTAAACTCTTCTCCATGGCTGGACCCCCAAATAATATTCCTTTACGTGCTAAGGGGTATCTAGAGAGTGGGATAGGTTTAATAACTACCCTAACCCTAACGCGTACCCTAACCCTAACACCTACCCTAACCCTAACACGTACCCTAATCCTAACCCGTACCCTAAACCGAGCCCTAACCCTAACACGAACCCTAACCCTAACCCTAACCCATACCCTACGCCGTACCCGAACCCCTCCCCGAACCCGTACCCTAAGCCGTACCCTAAGCCTAACCCTAAGCCTAACCCTAACCCTAGGCTACCCTTGACTGCTTCTGCCTCCAATAGATTTCCTAAGCACTAGTGTTTGAAGGAACAGCTTAAAAAGAGAATCCTAATGTGATTTCTTTATAATGGGTGTGTTCCTTATCTTATCCTAGTGTCTAAACTCTTCTCCATGGCTGGACCCCCAAATAATATTCCTTTACGTGCTAAGGGGTATCTAGAGAGTGGGATAGGTTTAATAACTACCCTAACCCTAACGCGTACCCTAACCCTAACCCCTACCCTAACCCTAACACGTACCCTAATCCTAACCCGTACCCTAAACCGAGCCCTAACCCTAACACTAACCCTAACCCTAACCCTAACCCATACCCTACGCCGTACCCGAACCCCTCCCCGATCCCCTACCCTAAGCCGTACCCTAACCCTAACCCTAAGCCTAACCCTAACCCTAGGCTACCCTTGACTGCTTCTGCCTCCAATAGATTTCCTAAGCACTAGTGTTTGAAGGAACAGCTTAAAAAGAGAATCCTAATGTGATTTCTTTATAATGGGTGTGTTCCTTATCTTATCCTAGTGTCTAAACTCTTCTCCATGGCTGGACCCCCAAATAATATTCCTTTACGTGCTAAGGGGTATCTAGAGAGTGGGATAGGTTTAATAACTACCCTAACCCTAACGCGTACCCTAACCCTAACCCCTACCCTAACCCTAACACGTACCCTAATCCTAACCCGTACCCTAAACCGATCCCTAACCCTAAACCTAACCCTAACCCATACCCTACGCCGTACCCGAACCCCTCCCCGAACCCGTACCCTAAGCCGTACCCTAAGCCTAACCCTAAGCCTAACCCTAACCCTAGGCTACCCTTGACTGCTTCTGCCTCCAATAGATTTCCTAAGCACTAGTGTTTGAAGGAACAGCTTAAAAAGAGAATCCTAATGTGATTTCTTTATAATGGGTGTGTTCCTTATCTTATCCTAGTGTCTAAACTCTTCTCCATGGCTGGACCCCCAAATAATATTCCTTTACGTGCTAAGGGGTATCTAGAGAGTGGGATAGGTTTAATAACTACCCTAACCCTAACGCGTATCCTAACCCTAACCCCTACCCTAACCCTAACACATACCCTAATCCTAACCCGTAACCTGAACCAAGCCCTAACCCTAACACTAACCCTAACCCTAACCCTAACCCATACCCTACGCCGTACCCGAACCCCTCCCCGAACCCGTACCCTAAGCCGTACCCTAAGCCTAACCCTAAGCCTAACCCTAACCCTAGGCTACCCTTGACTGCTTCTGCCTCCAATAGATTTCCTAAGCACTAGTGTTTGAAGGAACAGCTTAAAAAGAGAATCCTAATGTGATTTCTTTATAATGGGTGTGTTCCTTATCTTATCCTAGTGTCTAAACTCTTCTCCATGGCTGGACCCCCAAATAATATTCCTTTACGTGCTAAGGGGTATCTAGAGAGTGGGATAGGTTTAATAACTACCCTAACCCTAACACGTAACCTAACCCTAACCCCTACCCTAACCCTAACACGTACCCTAATCCTAACCCGTACCCTAAACCGAGCCCTAACCCTAACACTAACCCTAACCCTAACCCTAACCCATACCCTACGCCGTACCCGAACCCCTCCCCGATCCCCTACCCTAAGCCGTACCCTAAGCCTAACCCTAAGCCTAACCCTAACCCTAGGCTACCCTTGACTGCTTCTGCCTCCAATAGATTTCCTAAGCACTAGTGTTTGAAGGAACAGCTTAAAAAGAGAATCCTAATGTGATTTCTTTATAATGGGTGTGTTCCTTATCTTATCCTAGTGTCTAAACTCTTCTCCATGGCTGGACCCCCAAATAATATTCCTTTACGTGCTAAGGGGTATCTAGAGAGTGGGATAGGTTTAATAACTACCCTAACCCTAACGCGTACCCTAACCCTAACCCCTACCCTAACCCTAACACGTACCCTAATCCTAACCCGTACCCTAAACCGAGCCCTAACCCTAACACTAACCCTAACCCATACCCTACGCCGTACCCGAACCCCTCCCCGAACCCGTACCCTAAGCCGTACCCTAAGCCTAACCCTAAGCCTAACCCTAACCCTAGGCTACCCTTGACTGCTTCTGCCTCCAATAGATTTCCTAAGCACTAGTGTTTGAAGGAACAGCTTAAAAAGAGAATCCTAATGTGATTTCTTTATAATGGGTGTGTTCCTTATCTTATCCTAGTGTCTAAACTCTTCTCCATGGCTGGACCCCCAAATAATATTCCTTTACGTGCTAAGGGGTATCTAGAGAGTGGGATAGGTTTAATAACTACCCTAACCCTAACGCGTACCCTAACCCTAACCCCTACCCTAACCCTAACACGTACCCTAATCCTAACCCGTACCCTAAACCGATCCCTAACCCTAACACTAACCCTAACCCATACCCTACGCCGTACCCGAACCCCTCCCCGAACCCGTACCCTAAGCCGTACCCTAAGCCTAACCCTAAGCCTAAACCTAACCCTAGGCTACCATTGACTGCTTCTGCCTCCAATAGATTTCCTAAGCACTAGTGTTTGAAGGAACAGCTTAAAAAGAGAATCCTAATGTGATTTCTTTATAATGGGTGTGTTCCTTATCTTATCCTAGTGTCTAAACTCTTCTCCATGGCTGGACCCCGAAATAATATTCCTTTACGTGCTAAGGGGTATCTAGAGAGTGGGATAGGTTTAATAACTACCCTAACCCTAACGCGTACCCTAACCCTAACACCTACCCTAACCCTAACACGTACCCTAATCCTAACCCGTACCCTAAACCGAGCCCTAACCCTAACACTAACCCTAAACCTAACCCTAACCCATACCCTACGCCGTACCCGAACCCCTCCCTGAACCCGTACCCTAAGCCGTACCCTAAGCCTAACCCTAAGCCTAACCCTAACCCTAGGCTACCCTTGACTGCTTCTGCCTCCAATAGATTTCCTAAGCACTAGTGTTTGAAGGAACAGCTTAAAAAGAGAATCCTAATGTGATTTCTTTATAATGGGTGTGTTCCTTATCTTATCCTAGTGTCTAAACTCTTCTCCATGGCTGGACCCCCAAATAATATTCCTTTACGTGCTAAGGGGTATCTAGAGAGTGGGATAGGTTTAATAACTACCCTAACCCTAACGCGTACCCTAATCCTAAACCCTTCCCTAACCCTAACACGTACCCTAATCCTAACCCGTACCCTAAACCGAGCCCTAACCGTAACACTAACCCTAACCCTAACCCTAACCCATACCCTACGCCGTACCCGAACCCCTCCCCGAAACCGTACCCTAAGCCGTACCCTAAGCCTAACCCTAAGCCTAACCCTAACCCTAGGCTACCCTTGACTGCTTCTGCCTCCAATAGATTTCCTAAGCACTAGTGTTTGAAGGAACAGCTTAAAAAGAGAATCCTAATGTGATTTCTTTATAATGGGTGTGTTCCTTATCTTATCCTAGTGCCTAAACTCTTCTCCATGGCTGGACCCCCAAATAATATTCCTTTACGTGCTAAGGGGTATCTAGAGAGTGGGATAGGTTTAATAACTACCCTAACCCTAACGCGTACCCTAACCCTAACCCCTACCCTAACCCTAACACGTACCCTAATCCTAACCCGTACCCTAAACCGAGCCCTAACCCTAACACTAACCCTAACCCTAACCCTAACCCATACCCTACGCCGTACCCGAACCCCTCCCCGAACCCGTACCCTAAGCCGTACCCTAAGCCTAACCCTAAGCCTAACCCTAACCCTAGGCTACCCTTGACTGCTTCTGCCTCCAATAGATTTCCTAAGCACTAGTGTTTGAAGGAACAGCTTAAAAAGGGAATCCTAATGTGATTTCTTTATAATGGGTGTGTTCCTTATCTTATCCTAGTGTCTAAACTCTTCTCCATGGCTGGACCCCCAAATAATATTCCTTTACGTGCTAAGGGGTATCTAGAGAGTGGGATAGGTTTAATAACTACCCTAACCCGAACGCGTACCCTAACCCTAACCCCTACCCTAACCCTAACACGTACCCTAATCCTAACCCGGTCCCTAAACCGATCCCTAACCATAACACTAACCCTAACCCATACCCTACGCCGTACCCGAACCCCTCCCCGAACCCGTACCCTAAGCCATACCCTAAGCCTAACCCTAAGCCTAACCCTAACCCTAGGCTACCCTTGACTGCTTCTGCCTCCAATAGATTTCCTAAGCACTAGTGTTTGAAGGAACAGCTTAAAAAGAGAATCCTAATGTGATTTCTTTATAATGGGTGTGTTCCTTATCTTATCCTAGTGTCAAAACTCTTCTCCATGGCTGGACCCCCAAATAATATTCCTTTACGTGCTAAGGGGTATCTAGAGAGTGGGATAGGTTTAATAACTACCCTAACCCTAACGCGTAACCTAACCCTAACCCCTACCCTAACCCTAACACGTACCCTAATCCTAACCCGTACCCTAAACCGAGCCCTAACCCTAACACTAACACTAACCCTAACCCTAACCCATACCCTACGCCGTACCCGAACCCCTCCCCGAACCCGTACCCTAAGCCGTACCCTAAGCCTAACCCTAAGCCTAACCCTAACCCTAGGCTACCCTTGACTGCTTCTGCCTCCAATAGATTTCCTAAGCACTAGTGTTTGAAGGAACAGCTTAAAAAGAGAATCCTAATGTGATTTCTTTATAATGGGTGTGTTCCTTATCTTATCCTAGTGTCTAAACTCTTCTCCATGGCTGGACCCCCAAATAATATTCCTTTACGTGCTAAGGGGTATCTAGAGAGTGGGATAGGTTTAATAACTACCCTAACCCTAACGCGTACCCTAACCCTAACACCTACCCTAACCCTAACACGTACCCTAATCCTAACCCGTACCCTAAACCGAGCCCTAACCCTAACACTAACCCTAACCCTAACCCTAACCCATACCCTACGCCGTACCCGAACCCCTCCCCGATCCCCTACCCTAAGCCGTACCCTAAGCCTAACCCTAAGCCTAACCCTAACCCTAGGCTACCATTGACTGCTTCTGCCTCCAATAGATTTCCTAAGCACTAGTGTTTGAAGGAACAGCTTAAAAAGAGAATCCTAATGTGATTTCTTTATAATGGGTGTGTTCCTTATCTTATCCTAGTGTCTAAACTCTTCTCCATGGCTGGACCCCCAAATAATATTCCTTTACGTGCTATGGGGTATCTAGAGAGTGGGATAGGTTTAATAACTACCCTAACCCTAACGCGTACCCTAACCCTAACACCTACCCTAACCCTAACACGTACCCTAATCCTAACCCGTACCCTAAACCGAGCCCTAACCCTAACACTAACCCTAAACCTAACCCTAACCCATACCCTACGCCGTACCCGAACCCCTCCCCGAACCCGTACCCTAAGCCGTACCCTAAGCCTAACCCTAAGCCTAACCCTAACCCTAGGCTACCCTTGACTGCTTCTGCCTCCAATAGATTTCCTAAGCACTAGTGTTTGAAGGAACAGCTTAAAAAGAGAATCCTAATGTGATTTCTTTATAATGGGTGTGTTCCTTATCTTATCCTAGTGTCTAAACTCTTCTCCATGGCTGGACCCCCAAATAATATTCCTTTACGTGCTAAGGGGTATCTAGAGAGTGGGATAGGTTTAATAACTACCCTAACCCTAACACGTAACCTAACCCTAACCCCTACCCTAACCCTAACACGTACCCTAATCCTAACCCGTACCCTAAACCGAGCCCTAACCCTAACACTAACCCTAACCCTAACCCTAACCCATACCCTACGCCGTACCCGAACCCCTCCCCGAACCCGTACCCTAAGCCGTACCCTAAGCCTAACCCTAAGCCTAACCCTAACCCTAGGCTACCCTTGACTGCTTCTGCCTCCAATAGATTTCCTAAGCACTAGTGTTTGAAGGAACAGCTTAAAAAGAGAATCCTAATGTGATTTCTTTATAATGGGTGTGTTCCTTATCTTATCCTAGTGTCTAAACTCTTCTCCATGGCTGGACCCCCAAATAATATTCCTTTACGTGCTAAGGGGTATCTAGAGAGTGGGATAGGTTTAATAACTACCGTAACTCTAACGCGTACCCTAACCCTAACACCTACCCTAACCCTAACACGTACCCTAATCCTAACCCGTACCCTAAACCGAGCCCTAACCCTAACACGAACCCTAACCCTAACCCTAACCCATACCCTACGCCGTACCCGAACCCCTCCCCGAACCCGTACCCTAAGCCGTACCCTAAGCCTAACCCTAAGCCTAACCCTAACCCTAGGCTACCCTTGACTGCTTCTGCCTCCAATAGATTTCCTAAGCACTAGTGTTTGAAGGAACAGCTTAAAAAGAGAATCCTAATGTGATTTCTTTATAATGGGTGTGTTCCTTATCTTATCCTAGTGTCTAAACTCTTCTCCATGGCTGGACCCCCAAATAATATTCCTTTACGTGCTAAGGGGTATCTAGAGAGTGGGATAGGTTTAATAACTACCCTAACCCTAACGCGTACCCTAACCCTAACACCTACCCTAACCCTAACACGTACCCTAATCCTAACCCGTAACCTAAACCGAGCCCTAACCCTAACACTAACCCTAACCCTAACCCTAACCCATACCCTACGCCGTACCCGAACCCCTCCCCGAACCCGTACCCTAAGCCGTACCCTAAGCCTAACCCTAAGCCTAACCCTAACCCTAGGCTACCCTTGACTGCTTCTGCCTCCAATAGATTTCCTAAGCACTAGTGTTTGAAGGAACAGCTTAAAAAGAGAATCCTAATGTGATTTCTTTATAATGGGTGTGTTCCTTATCTTATCCTAGTGTCTAAACTCTTCTCCATGGCTGGACCCCCAAATAATATTCCTTTACGTGCTAAGGGGTATCTAGAGAGTGGGATAGGTTTAATAACTACCCTAACCCTAACGCGTACCCTAACCCTAACCCCTACCCTAACCCTTAAACGTACCCTAATCCTAAACCGTACCCTAAACCGAGCCCTAACCCTAACTCAAACCCTAACCCTAACCCTAACCCATACCCTACACCGTACCCGAACCCCTCCCCGAACCCCTACCCTAAGCCGTACCCTAACCCTAACCCTAAGCCTAACCCTAACCCTAGGCTACCCTTGACTGCTTCTGCCTCCAATAGATTTCCTAAGCACTAGTGTTTGAAGGAACAGCTTAAAAAGAGAATCCTAATGTGATTTCTTTATAATGGGTGTGTTCCTTATCTTATCCTAGTGTCTAAACTCTTCTCCATGGCTGGACCCCCAAATAATATTCCTTTACGTGCTAAGGGGTATCTAGAGAGTGGGATACTTTTAATAACTACCCTAACCCTAATGCGTACCCTAACCCTAACCCCTACCCTAACCCTAACACGTACCCTAATCCTAACCCGTACCCTAAACCGATCCCGAACCCTAACAGTAACCCTAACCCTTACCCTAACCCATACCTTACGCCATACACGAACCCCTCCCCGAACCCGTATCCTAAGCCGTACCGTAAGCGTAACCCTCACCCTAAGCCTAACCCTAGGCTACCCTTGACTGCTTCTGCCTCCAATAGATTTCCTAAGCACTAGTGTTTTAAGGAACAGCTTAAAAAGCGAATCCTAATGTGTTTTCTTTATAATGGGTGTGTTCCTTATCTTATCCTAGTGTCTAAACTCTTCTCCATGGTGGGACCCCCAAATAATATTCCTTTACGTGCTAAGGGGTATCTAGAGAGTGGGATAGGTTTAATAACTACCCTAAACTTAACGCATAACCTAACCCTAACCCCTACCCTAACCCTAACACGTACCCTAATCCTAACCTGTACCCTAAACCGAGCCCTAACCCTAACACTAACCCTAACCCTAAACCTTACCCTACGCCGTACCCGAACCCCTCCCCGAACCCGTACCCTAAGCTGTACCCTAAGCCTAACCCTAACCCTAGGCTACCCTTGACTGCTTCTGCCTCCAATAGATTTCCTAAGCACTAGTGTTTTAAGGAATAGCTCAAAAAGAGAATCCTAATGTGATTTCTTTATAATGGGTGTGTTCCTTATCTTATCCTAGTGTCTAAACTCTTCTCCATGGCTGGACCCCCAAATAATATTCCTTTACGTGCTAAGGGGTATCTAGAGAGTGGGATAGGTTTAATGACTATCCTAACCCTAACGCGTACCCTAACCCTAACCCCTACCCTAACCCTAACACGTACCCTAATCCTAAACCGTACCCTAACCCGACCCCTAACCCTAACACTAACCCTAACCCTAACCCTAACCCATACCCTACGCCGTACCCGAACCCCTCCCCGAACCGGTACCCTAAGCCGTACCCTAAGCCTAATCCTCACCCTAAGCCTAACCCTAGGCTACCCTTGACTGCTTCTGCCTCCAATAGATTTCCTAAGCACTTGTGTTTTAAGGAACAGCTTAAAAAGAGAATCCTAATGTGATTTCTTTATAATGGGTGTGTTCCTTATCTTATCCTAGTGTCTAAACTCTTCTCCATGGCTGGAACCCCAAATAATATTACTTTTCGTGCTAAGGGGTATCTAGAGAGTGGGATAGGTTTAATAACTACCCTAACCCTAACGCGTACCCTAACCCTAACACGTACTCTAATCCTAACCCATACCCTAAACCGAGCCCGAACCCTAACAGTACCCCTAACCCTAACACTAACCCATACCCTAAGCCATACCCGAACCCCTCCACGAACCTCTATCCTAAGCCGAACCCTAAGCCTAACCCTCACCCTAAGCCTAACCCTAGGCTACCCTTGACTGCTTCAGCCTGCAATAGATTTCCTGAGCACTAGTGTTTTAAGGAAGTGGTTAAAAAGAGAATCCTAATGTGATTTCTTTATAATGGGTGTGTTCCTTATCTTATCCTAGTTTCTAAACTCTTCTCCATGGCTTGACCCCCAAATAATATTTCTTTACGTGCTAAGGGCTATCTAGAGAGTGAGATAGGTTTAATTACTACCCTAACCCTAACGCGTACCCTAACCCTAACCCCTACCCTAAACCTAACACGTACCCTAATCCTAACCCGTTCCCTAAACCGAGCCCTAACCCTAACACTAACCCTAACCCTAACCCATACCCTACGCCGTACCCGAACCCCTCCCCTAACCCGTACCCTAAGCCATACCCTAAGCCTAACCCTAACCCTCGGCTACCATTGACTGCTTCTGCCTCCAATAGATTTCCTAAGCACTAGTGTTTTAAGGAACACCTTAAAAAGAGAATCCTAATGTGATTTCTTTATAATGGGTGTGTTCCTTATCTTATCCTAGTGTCTAAACTCTTCTCCATGGCTGGACCCCCAGATAATATTCCTTTACGTGCTAAGGGGTATCTAGAGAGTGGGATAGGTTTAATAACTATCCTAACTCTAACGCGTACCCTAACCCTAACACCTACCCTAACCCTAACATGTACCCTTATCCTAACCTGTACCCTAAACGGACGCCAAACCCTAACACTAACCCTAACCCTAACCCTAACCCATACCCTACGCTGTACCCGATACCCTCCCCAAACCCGTACCCTAAGCCGTACCCTAAGCCTAACCCTAAGCCTAACCCTAACCCTAGGCTACCCTTGACTGCTTCTGCCTCCAATAGATTTCCTAAGCACTAGTGTTTTAAGGAACAGCTTAAAAAGAGAATCCTAATGTCATTTCTTTATAATGGGAGTGTTCCTTATCTTATCCTAGTGTCTAAACTCTTCTCCATGGTGGGACCCCCAAATAATATTCCTTTACGTGCTAAGGGGTATCTAGAGAGTGGGATAGGTTTAATAACTACCCTAAACTTAACGCATAACCTAACCCTAACCCCTACCCTAACCCTAACACGTACCCTAATCCTAACCCGTACCCTAAACCGAGCCCTAACCCTAACACTAACCCTAACCCTAACCCTAACCCATACCCTACGCCGTACCCGAACCCCTCCCCAAACCCCTACCCTAAGCCGTACCCTAACCCTAACCCTAAGCCTAACCCTAACCCTAGGCTACCCTTGACTGCTTCTGCCTCCAATAGATTTCCTAAGCACTAGTGTTTGAAGGAACAGCTTAAAAAGAGAATCCTAATGTGATTTCTTTTTAATGGGTGTGTTCCTTATCTTATCCTAGTGTCTAAACTCTTCTCCATGGCTGGACCCCCAAATAATATTCCTTTACGTGCTAAGGGGTATCTAGAGAGTGGGATAGGTTTAATAACTACCCTAACCCTAATGCGTACCCTAACCCTAACCCCTACCCTAACCCTAACACGTACCCTAATCCTAACCCGTACCCTAAACCGATCCCGAACCCTAACAGTAACCCTAACCCTTACCCTAACCCATACCTTACGCCATACACGAACCCCTCCCCGAACCCGTATCGTAAGCCGTACCGTAAGCGTAACCCTCACCCTAAGCCTAACCCTAGGCTACCCTTGACTGCTTCAGCCTGCAATAGATTTCCTAAGCACTAGTGTTTTAAGGAACATCTTAAAAAGAGAATCCTAATGTGATTTCTTTATAATGGGTGTGTTCTTTATCTTATCCTAGTGTCTAAACTCTTCTCCATGGCTGGAACCCCAAATAATATTCCTTTACGTGCTAAGGGGTATCTAGAGAGTGGGATAGGTTTAATAACTACCCTAACCCTAACACGTACCCTAACCCTAACCCCTACCCTATCCCTAACACGTACCCTAATCCTAACCCGTACCCTAAACCGAGCCCTAACCCTAACACTAACCCTAACACTAACCGTAACCCATACCCTACGCCGTACCCGAACCCCTCCCCGAACCCATACCCTAAGCCGTACCCTAACCCTAACCCTAAGCCTAACCCTAACCCTAGGCTACCCTTGACTGCTTCTGCCTCCAATAGATTTCCTAAGCACTAGTGTTTGAAGGAACAGCTTAAAAAGAGAATCCTAATGTGATTTCTTTATAATGGGTGTGTTCCTTATCTTATCCTAGTGTCTAAACTCTTCTCCATGGCTGGACCCCCAAATAATATCCCTTTACGTGCTAAGGGGTATCTACAGAGTGGGATAGGTTTAATAACTACCCTAACCCTAAACCGTACCATAACCCTAACCCCTACCCTAACCCTAACACGTACCCTAATCCTAACCCGTACCCTAAACCGAGCCCTAACCCTAACACTAACCCTAACCCTAACCCATACCCTACGCCGTACCCGAAACCCTCCCCGAACCCGTACCCTAAGCCGTACCCTAAACCTAACCCTAAGCCTAACCCTAACCCTAGGCTACCCTTGACTGCTTCTGCCTCCAATAGATTTCCTAAGCACTAGTGTTTTAAGGAACAGCTTAAAAAGCGAATCCTAATGTGTTTTCTTTATAATGGGTGTGTTCCTTATCTTATCCTAGTGTCTAAACTCTTCTCCATGGTGGGACCCCCAAATAATATTCCTTTACGTGCTAAGGGGTATCTAGAGAGTGGGATAGGTTTAATAACTACCCTAAACTTAACGCATAACCTAACCCTAACCCCTACCCTAACGCTAACACGTACCCAAATCCTAACCTGTACCCTAAACCGAGCCCTAACCCTAACACTAACCCTAACCCTAAACCTTACCCTACGCCGTACCCGAACCCCTCCCCGAACCCGTACCCTAAGCCTAACCCTAAGCCTAACCCTAACCCTAGGCTACCCTTGACTGCTTCTGCCTCCAATAGATTTCCTAAGCACTAGTGTTTGAAGGAACAGCTTAAAAAGAGAATCCTAATGTGATTTCTTTATAATGGGTGTGTTCCTTATCTTATCCTAGTGTCTAAACTCTTCTCCATGGCTGGACCCCCAAATAATATTCCTTTACGTGCTAAGGGGTATCTAGAGAGTGGGATAGGTTTAATAACTACCCTAACCCTAACGCGTACCCTAACCCTAAACCGTACCCTAACCCTAACACGTACCCTAATCCTAACCCGTACCCTAAACCGAGCCCTAACCCTAACACTAACCCTAACCCTAACCCTAACCCATACCCTACGCCGTACCCGAACCCCTCCCCGAAACCGTACCCTAAGCCGTACCCTAACCCTAACCCTAAGACTAACCCTAACCCTAGGCTACCCTTGACTGCTTCTCCCTCCAATAGATCTCCTAAGCACTAGTGTTTGAAGGAACAGCTTAAAAAGAGAATCCTAATGTGATTTCTTTATAATGGGTGTGTTCCTTATCTTATCCTAGTGTCTAAACTCTTCTCCATGGCTGGACCCCCAAATAATATTCCTTTACGTGCTAAGGGGTATCTAGAGAGTGGGATAGGTTTAATAACTACCCTAACCCTAACGCGTACCCTAACCCTAACCCCTACCCTAACCCTAACACGTACCCTAATCCTAACCCGTAACCTAAACCGAGCCCTAACCCTAACACTAACCCTAACCCTAACCCTAACCCATACCCTACGCCGTACCCGAACCCCTCCCCGAACCCGTACCCTAAGCCGTACCCTAAGCCTAACCCTAAGCCTAACCCTAACCCTAGGCTACCCTTGACTGCTTCTGCCTCCAATAGATTTCCTAAGCACTAGTGTTTGAAGGAACAGCTTAAAAAGAGAATCCTAATGTGATTTCTTTATAATGGGTGTGTTCCTTATCTTATCCTAGTGTCTAAACTCTTCTCCATGGCTGGACCCCCAAATAATATTCCTTTACGTGCTAAGGGGTATCTAGAGAGTGGGATAGGTTTAATAACTACCCTAACCCTAACGCGTACCCTAACCCTAACCCCTACCCTAACCCTTAAACGTACCCTAATCCTAACCCGTACCCTAAACCGAGCCCTAACCCTAACTCAAACCCTAACCCTAACCCTAACCCATACCCTACACCGTACCCGAACCCCTCCCCGAACCCCTACCCTAAGCCGTACCCTAACCCTAACCCTAAGCCTAACCCTAACCCTAGGCTACCCTTGACTGCTTCTGCCTCCAATAGATTTCCTAAGCACTAGTGTTTGAAGGAACAGCTTAAAAAGAGAATCCTAATGTGATTTCTTTATAATGGGTGTGTTCCTTATCTTATCCTAGTGTCTAAACTCTTCTCCATGGCTGGACCCCCAAATAATATTCCTTTACGTGCTAAGGGGTATCTAGAGAGTGGGATAGGTTTAATAACTACCCTAACCCTAATGCGTACCCTAACCCTAACCCCTACCCTAACCCTAACACGTACCCTAATCCTAACCCGTACCCTAAACCGATCCCGAACCCTAACAGTTACCCTAACCCTTACCCTAACCCATACCTTACGCCATACACGAACCCCTCCCCGAACCCGTATCCTAAGCCGTACCGTAAGCGTAACCCTCACCCTAAGCCTAACCCTAGGCTACCCTTGACTGCTTCTGCCTCCAATAGATTTCCTAAGCACTAGTGTTTTAAGGAACAGCTTAAAAAGCGAATCCTAATGTGTTTTCTTTATAATGGGTGTGTTCCTTATCTTATCCTAGTGTCTAAACTCTTCTCCATGGTGGGACCCCCAAATAATATTCCTTTACGTGCTAAGGGGTATCTAGAGAGTGGGATAGGTTTAATAACTACCCTAAACTTAACGCATAACCTAACCCTAACCCCTACCCTAACCCTAACACGTACCCTAATCCTAACCTGTACCCTAAACCGAGCCCTAACCCTAACACTAACCCTAACCCTAAACCTTACCCTACGCCGTACCCGAACCCCTCCCCGAACCCGTACCCTAAGCTGTACCCTAAGCCTAACCCTAACCCTAGGCTACCCTTGACTGCTTCTGCCTCCAATAGATTTCCTAAGCACTAGTGTTTTAAGGAATAGCTTAAAAAGAGAATCCTAATGTGATTTCTTTATAATGGGTGTGTTCCTTATCTTATCCTAGTGTCTAAACTCTTCTCCATGGCTGGACCCCCAAATAATATTCCTTTACGTGCTAAGGGGTATCTAGAGAGTGGGATAGGTTTAATGACTATCCTAACCCTAACGCGTACCCTAACCCTAACCCCTACCCTAACCCTAACACGTACCCTAATCCTAAACCGTACCCTAACCCGACCCCTAACCCTAACACTAACCCTAACCCTAACCCTAACCCATACCCTACGCCGTACCCGAACCCCTCCCCGAACCGGTACCCTAAGCCGTACCCTAAGCCTAATCCTCACCATAAGCCTAACCCTAGGCTACCCTTGACTGCTTCTGCCTCCAATAGATTTCCTAAGCACTTGTGTTTTAAGGAACAGCTTAAAAAGAGAATCCTAATGTGATTTCTTTATAATGGGTGTGTTCCTTATCTTATCCTAGTGTCTAAACTCTTCTCCATGGCTGGAACCCCAAGTAATATTACTTTTCGTGCTAAGGGGTATCTAGAGAGTGGGATAGGTTTAATAACTACCCTAACCCTAACGCGTACCCTAACCCTAACACGTACCCTAATCCTAACCCATACCCTAAACCGAGCCCGAACCCTAACAGTACCCCTAACCCTAACACTAACCCATACCCTAAGCCATACCCGAACCCCTCCACGAACCTCTATCCTAAGCCGAACCCTAAGCCTAACCCTCACCCTAAGCCTAACCCTAGGCTACCCTTGACTGCTTAAGCCTGCAATAGATTTCCTGAGCACTAGTGTTTTAAGGAAGTGGTTAAAAAGAGAATCCTAATGTGATTTCTTTATAATGGGTGTGTTCCTTATCTTATCCTAGTTTCTAAACTCTTCTCCATGGCTTGACCCCCAAATAATATTTCTTTACGTGCTAAGGGCTATCTAGAGAGTGAGATAGGTTTAATTACTACCCTAACCCTAACGCGTACCCTAACCCTAACCCCTACCCTAAACCTAACACGTACCCTAATCCTAACCCGTACCCTAAACCAAGCCCTAACCCTAACACTAACCCTAACCCTAACCCATACCCTACGCCGTACCCGAACCCCTCCCCTAACCCGTACCCTAAGCCATACCCTAAGCCTAACCCTAACCCTCGGCTACCATTGACTGCTTCTGCCTCCAATAGATTTCCTAAGCACTAGTGTTTTAAGGAACACCTTAAAAAGAGAATCCTAATGTGATTTCTTTATAATGGGTGTGTTCCGTATCTTATCCTAGTGTCTAAACTCTTCTCCATGGCTGGACCCCCAGATAATATTCCTTTACGTGCTAAGGGGTATCTAGAGAGTGGGATAGGTTTAATAACTATCCTAACTCTAACGCGTACCCTAACCCTAACACCTACCCTAACCCTAACATGTACCCTTATCCTAACCTGTACCCTAAACGGACGCCAAACCCTAACACTAACCCTAACCCTAACCCTAACCCATACCCTACGCTGTACCCGATACCCTCCCCGAACCCGTACCCTAAGCCGTACCCTAAGCCTAACCCTAAGCCTAAACCTAACCCTAGGCTACCCTTGACTGCTTCTGCCTCCAATAGATTTCCTAAGCACTAGTGTTTTAAGGAACAGCTTAAAAAGAGAATCCTAATGTCATTTCTTTTTAATGGGAGTGTTCCTTATCTTATCCTAGTGTCTAAACTCTTCTCCATGGTGGGACCCCCAAATAATATTCCTTTACGTGCTAAGGGGTATCTAGAGAGTGGGATAGGTTTAATAACTACCCTAAACTTAACGCATAACCTAACCCTAACCCCTACCCTAACCCTAACACGTACCCTAATCCTAACCCGTACGCTAAACCGAGCCCTAACCCTAACACTAACCCTAACCCTAACCCTAACCCATACCCTACGCCGTACCCGAACCCCTCCCCGAACCCCTACCCTAAGCCGTACCCTAAGCCTAACCCTAAGCCTAACCCTAACCCTAGGCTACCCTTGACTGCTTCTGCCTCCAATAGATTTCCTAAGCACTAGTGTTTGAAGGAACAGCTTAAAAAGAGAATCCTAATGTGATTTCTTTATAATGGGTGTGTTCCTTATCTTATCCTAGTGTCTAAACTCTTCTCCATGGCTGGACCCCCAAATAATATTCCTTTACGTGCTAAGGGGTATCTAGAGAGTGGGATAGGTTTAATAACTACCCTAACCCTAATGCGTACCCTAACCCTAACCCCTACCCTAACCCTAACACGTACCCTAATCCTAACCCGTACCCTAAACCGATCCCGAACCCTAACAGTAACCCTAACCCTTACCCTAACCCATACCTTACGCCATACACGAACCCCTCCCCGTACCCGTATCGTAAGCCGTACCGTAAGCGTAACCCTCACCCTAAGCCTAACCCTAGGCTACCCTTGACTGCTTCAGCCTGCAATAGATTTCCTAAGCACTAGTGTTTTAAGGAACATCTTAAAAAGAGAATCCTAATGTGATTTCTTTATAATGGGTGTGTTCTTTATCTTATCCTAGTGTCTAAACTCTTCTCCATGGCTGGAACCCCAAATAATATTCCTTTACGTGCTAAGGGGTATCTAGAGAGTGGGATAGGTTTAATAACTACCCTAACCCTAACACGTACCCTAACCCTAACCCCTACCCTATCCCTAACACGTACCCTAATCCTAACCCGTACCCTAAACCGAGCCCTAACCCTAACACTAACCCTAACACTAACCGTAACCCATACCCTACGCCGTACCCGAACCCCTCCCCGAACCCATACCCTAAGCCGTACCCTAACCCTAACCCTAAGCCTAACCCTAACCCTAGGCTACCCTTGACTGCTTCTGCCTCCAATAGATTTCCTAAGCACTAGTGTTTGAAGGAACAGCTTAAAAAGAGAATCCTAATGTGATTTCTTTATAATGGGTGTGTTCCTTATCTTATCCTAGTGTCTAAACTCTTCTCCATGGCTGGACCCCCAAATAATATCCCTTTACGTGCTAAGGGGTATCTACAGAGTGGGATAGGTTTAATAACTACCCTAACCCTAAACCGTACCATAACCCTAACCCCTACCCTAACCCTAACACGTACCCTAATCCTAACCCGTACCCTAAACCGAGCCCTAACCCTAACACTAACCCTAACGCTAACCCATACCCTACGCCGTACCCGAAACCCTCCCCGAACCCGTACCCTAAGCCGTACCCTAAACCTAACCCTAAGCCTAACCCTAACCCTAGGCTACCCTTGACTGCTTCTGCCTCCAATAGATTTCCTAAGCACTAGTGTTTTAAGGAACAGCTTAAAAAGCGAATCCTAATGTGTTTTCTTTATAATGGGTGTGTTCCTTATCTTATCCTAGTGTCTAAACTCTTCTCCATGGTGGGACCCCCAAATAATATTCCTTTACGTGCTAAGGGGTATCTAGAGAGTGGGATAGGTTTAATAACTACCCTAAACTTAACGCATAACCTAACCCTAACCCCTACCCTAACCCTAACACGTACCCAAATCCTAACCTGTACCCTAAACCGAGCCCTAACCCTAACACTAACCCTAACCCTAAACCTTACCCTACGCCGTACCCGAACCCCTCCCCGAACCCGTACCCTAAGCTGTACCCTAAGCCTAACCCTAACCCTAGGCTACCCTTGACTGCTTCTGCCTCCAATAGATTTCCTAAGCACTAGTGTTTGAAGGAACAGCTTAAAAAGAGAATCCTAATGTGATTTCTTTATAATGGGTGTGTTCCTTATCTTATCCTAGTGTCTAAACTCTTCTCCATGGCTGGACCCCCAAATAATATTCCTTTACGTGCTAAGGGGTATCTAGAGAGTGGGATAGGTTTAATAACTACCCTAACCCTAATGCGTACCCTAACCCTAACACCTACCCTAACCCTAACACGTACCCTAATCCTAACCCGTACCCTAAACCGAGCCCTAACCCTAACACTAACCCTAACCCTAACCCTATCCCATACCCTACGCCGTACCCGAACCCCTCCCCGAACCCGTACCCTAAGCCGTACCCTAAGCCTAACCCTAAGCCTAACCCTAACCCTAGGCTACCCTTGACTGCTTCTCCCTCCAGTAGATCTCCTAAGCACTAGTGTTTGAAGGAACAGCTTAAAAAGAGAATCCTAATGTGATTTCTTTATAATGGGTGTGTTCCTTATCTTATCCTAGTGTCTAAACTCTTCTCCATGGCTGGACCCCCAAATAATATTCCTTTACGTGCTAAGGGGTATCTAGAGAGTGGGATAGGTTTAATAACTACCCTAACCCTAACGCGTACCCTAACCCTAACCCCTACCCTAACCCTAACACGTACCCTAATCCTAACCCGTAACCTAAACCGAGCCCTAACCCTAACACTAACCCTAACCCTAACCCTAACCCATACCCTACGCCGTACCCGAACCCCTCCCCGAACCCGTACCCTAAGCCGTACCCTAAGCCTAACCCTAAGCCTAACCCTAACCCTAGGCTACCCTTGACTGCTTCTGCCTCCAATAGATTTCCTAAGCACTAGTGTTTGAAGGAACAGCTTAAAAAGAGAATCCTAATGTGATTTCTTTATAATGGGTGTGTTCCTTATCTTATCCTAGTGTCTAAACTCTTCTCCATGGCTGGACCCCCAAATAATATTCCTTTACGTGCTAAGGGGTATCTAGAGAGTGGGATAGGTTTAATAACTACCCTAACCCTAATGCGTACCCTAACCCTAACCCCTACCCTAACCCTAACACGTAACCTAATCCTAACCCGTACCCTAAACCGATCCCGAACCCTAACAGTTACCCTAACCCTTACCCTAACCCATACCTTACGCCATACACGAACCCCTCCCCGAACCCGTATCCTAAGCCGTACCGTAAGCGTAACCCTCACCCTAAGCCTAACCCTAGGCTACCCTTGACTGCTTCTGCCTCCAATAGATTTCCTAAGCACTAGTGTTTTAAGGAACAGCTTAAAAAGCGAATCCTAATGTGTTTTCTTTATAATGGGTGTGTTCCTTATCTTATCCTAGTGTCTAAACTCTTCTCCATGGTGGGACCCCCAAATAATATTCCTTTACGTGCTAAGGGGTATCTAGAGAGTGGGATAGGTTTAATAACTACCCTAAACTTAACGCATAACCTAACCCTAACCCCTACCCTAACCCTAACACGTACCCTAATCCTAACCTGTACCCTAAACCGAGCCCTAACCCTAACACTAACCCTAACCCTAAACCTTACCCTACGCCGTACCCGAACCCCTCCCCGAACCCGTACCCTAACCTGTACCCTAAGCCTAACCCTAACCCTAGGCTACCCTTGACTGCTTCTGCCTCCAATAGATTTCCTAAGCACTAGTGTTTTAAGGAATAGCTTAAAAAGAGAATCCTAATGTGATTTCTTTATAATGGGTGTGTTCCTTATCTTATCCTAGTGTCTAAACTCTTCTCCATGGCTGGACCCCCAAATAATATTCCTTTACGTGCTAAGGGGTATCTAGAGAGTGGGATAGGTTTAATGACTATCCTAACCCTAACGCGTACCCTAACCCTAACCCCTACCCTAACCCTAACACGTACCCTAATCCTAAACCGTACCCTAACCCGACCCCTAACCCTAACACTAACCCTAACCCTAACCCTAACCCATACCCTACGCCGTACCCGAACCCCTCCCCGAACCGGTACCCTAAGCCGTACCCTAAGCCTAATCCTCACCATAAGCCTAACCCTAGGCTACCCTTGACTGCTTCTGCCTCCAATAGATTTCCTAAGCACTTGTGTTTTAAGGAACAGCTTAAAAAGAGAATCCTAATGTGATTTCTTTATAATGGGTGTGTTCCTTATCTTATCCTAGTGTCTAAACTCTTCTCCATGGCTGGAACCCCAAGTAATATTACTTTTCGTGCTAAGGGGTATCTAGAGAGTGGGATAGGTTTAATAACTACCCTAACCCTAACGCGTACCCTAACCCTAACACGTACCCTAATCCTAACCCATACCCTAAACCGAGCCCGAACCCTAACAGTACCCCTAACCCTAACACTAACCCATACCCTAAGCCATACCCGAACCCCTCCACGAACCTCTATCCTAAGCCGAACCCTAAGCCTAACCCTCACCCTAAGCCTAACCCTAGGCTACCCTTGACTGCTTAAGCCTGCAATAGATTTCCTGAGCACTAGTGTTTTAAGGAAGTGGTTAAAAAGAGAATCCTAATGTGATTTCTTTATAATGGGTGTGTTCCTTATCTTATCCTAGTTTCTAAACTCTTCTCCATGGCTTGACCCCCAAATAATATTTCTTTACGTGCTAAGGGCTATCTAGAGAGTGAGATAGGTTTAATTACTACCCTAACCCTAACGCGTACCCTAACCCTAACCCCTACCCTAAACCTAACACGTACCCTAATCCTAACCCGTACCCTAAACCAAGCCCTAACCCTAACACTAACCCTAACCCTAACCCATACCCTACGCCGTACCCGAACCCCTCCCCTAACCCGTACCCTAAGCCATACCCTAAGCCTAACCCTAACCCTCGGCTACCATTGACTGCTTCTGCCTCCAATAGATTTCCTAAGCACTAGTGTTTTAAGGAACACCTTAAAAAGAGAATCCTAATGTGATTTCTTTATAATGGGTGTGTTCCGTATCTTATCCTAGTGTCTAAACTCTTCTCCATGGCTGGACCCCCAGATAATATTCCTTTACGTGCTAAGGGGTATCTAGAGAGTGGGATAGGTTTAATAACTATCCTAACTCTAACGCGTACCCTAACCCTAACACCTACCCTAACCCTAACATGTACCCTTATCCTAACCTGTACCCTAAACGGACGCCAAACCCTAACACTAACCCTAACCCTAACCCTAACCCATACCCTACGCTGTACCCGATACCCTCCCCGAACCCGTACCCTAAGCCGTACCCTAAGCCTAACCCTAAGCCTAACCCTAACCCTAGGCTACCCTTGACTGCTTCTGCCTCCAATAGATTTCCTAAGCACTAGTGTTTTAAGGAACAGCTTAAAAAGAGAATCCTAATGTCATTTCTTTTTAATGGGAGTGTTCCTTATCTTATCCTAGTGTCTAAACTCTTCTCCATGGTGGGACCCCCAAATAATATTCCTTTACGTGCTAAGGGGTATCTAGAGAGTGGGATAGGTTTAATAACTACCCTAAACTTAACGCATAACCTAACCCTAACCCCTACCCTAACCCTAACACGTACCCTAATCCTAACCCGTACCCTAAACCGAGCCCTAACCCTAACACTAACCCTAACCCTAACCCTAACCCATACCCTACGCCGTACCCGAACCCCTCCCCAAACCCCTACCCTAAGCCGTACCCTAACCCTAACCCTAACCCTAGGCTACCCTTGACTGCTTCTGCCTCCAATAGATTTCCTAAGCACTAGTGTTTGAAGGAACAGCTTAAAAAGAGAATCCTAATGTGATTTCTTTATAATGGGTGTGTTCCTTATCTTATCCTAGTGTCTAAACTCTTCTCCATGGCTG
Organism: Balaenoptera ricei; assembly: GCF_028023285.1. Lineage (NCBI taxonomy): Eukaryota > Metazoa > Chordata > Mammalia > Artiodactyla > Balaenopteridae > Balaenoptera > Balaenoptera ricei. The sequence goes on from NW_026777514.1 coordinate 181,580, forward strand.
GACCCCCAAATAATATTCCTTTACGTGCGAAGGGGTATCTAGAGAGTGGGATAGGTTTAATAACTACCCTAACCCTAATGCGTACCCTAACCCTAACCCCTACCCTAACCCTAACACGTACCCTAATCCTAACCCGTACCCTAAACCGATCCCGAACCCTAACAGTAACCCTAACCCTTACCCTAACCCATACCTTACGCCATACACGAACCCCTCCCCGTACCCGTATCGTAAGCCGTACCGTAAGCGTAACCCTCACCCTAAGCCTAACCCTAGGCTACCCTTGACTGCTTCAGCCTGCAATAGATTTCCTAAGCACTAGTGTTTTAAGGAACATCTTAAAAAGAGAATCCTAATGTGATTTCTTTATAATGGGTGTGTTCTTTATCTTATCCTAGTGTCTAAACTCTTCTCCATGGCTGGAACCCCAAATAATATTCCTTTACGTGCTAAGGGGTATCTAGAGAGTGGGATAGGTTTAATAACTACCCTAACCCTAACACGTACCCTAACCCTAACCCCTACCCTATCCCTAACACGTACCCTAATCCTAACCCGTACCCTAAACCGAGCCCTAACCCTAACACTAACCCTAACACTAACCGTAACCCATACCCTACGCCGTACCCGAACCCCTCCCCGAACCCATACCCTAAGCCGTACCCTAACCCTAACCCTAAGCCTAACCCTAACCCTAGGCTACCCTTGACTGCTTCTGCCTCCAATAGATTTCCTAAGCACTAGTGTTTGAAGGAACAGCTTAAAAAGAGAATCCTAATGTGATTTCTTTATAATGGGTGTGTTCCTTATCTTATCCTAGTGTCTAAACTCTTCTCCATGGCTGGACCCCCAAATAATATTCCTTTACGTGCTAAGGGGTATCTAGAGAGTGGGATAGGTTTAATAACTACCCTAACCCTAACGCGTACCCTAACCCTAACCCCTACCCTAACCCTAACACGTACCCTAATCCTAACCCGTACCCTAAACCGATCCCTAACCCTAACACTAACCCTAACCCATACCCTACGCCGTACCCGAACCCCTCCCCGAACCCGTACCCTAAGCCGTACCCTAAGCCTAACCCTAAGCCTAACCCTAACCCTAGGCTACCATTGACTGCTTCTGCCTCCAATAGATTTCCTAAGCACTAGTGTTTGAAGGAACAGCTTAAAAAGAGAATCCTAATGTGATTTCTTTATAATGGGTGTGTTCCTTATCTTATCCTAGTGTCTAAACTCTTCTCCATGGCTGGACCCCCAAATAATATTCCTTTACGTGCTATGGGGTATCTAGAGAGTGGGATAGGTTTAATAACTACCCTAACCCTAACGCGTACCCTAACCCTAACACCTACCCTAACCCTAACACGTACCCTAATCCTAACCCGTACCCTAAACCGAGCCCTAACCCTAACACTAACCCTAAACCTAACCCTAACCCATACCCTACGCCGTACCGGAACCCCTCCCCGAACCCGTACCCTAAGCCGTACCCTAAGTCTAACCCTAAGCCTAACCCTAACCCTAGGCTACCCTTGACTGCTTCTGCCTCCAATAGATTTCCTAAGCACTAGTGTTTGAAGGAACAGCTTAAAAAGAGAATCCTAATGTGATTTCTTTATAATGGGTGTGTTCCTTATCTTATCCTAGTGTCTAAACTCTTCTCCATGGCTGGACCCCCAAATAATATTCCTTTACGTGCTAAGGGGTATCTAGAGAGTGGGATAGGTTTAATAACTACCCTAACCCTAACGCGTATCCTAACCCTAACCCCTACCCTAACCCTAACACATACCCTAATCCTAACCCGTAACCTGAACCGAGCCCTAACCCTAACACTAACCCTAACCCTAACCCTAACCCATACCCTACGCCGTACCCGAACCCCTCCCCGAACCCGTACCCTAAGCCGTACCCTAAGCCTAACCCTAAGCCTAACCCTAACCCTAGGCTACCCTTGACTGCTTCTGCCTCCAATAGATTTCCTAAGCACTAGTGTTTGAAGCAACACCTTAAAAAGAGAATCCTAATGTGATTTCTTTATAATGGGTGTGTTCCTTATCTTATCCTAGTGTCTAAACTCTTCTCAATGGCTGGACCCCCAAATAATATTCCTTTACGTGCTAAGGGGTATCTAGAGAGTGGGATAGGTTTAATAACTACCCTAACCCTAACGCGTAACCTAACCCTAACCCCTACCCTAACCCTAACACATACCCTAATCCTAACCCGTACCCTAAACCGAGCCCTAACCCTAACACGAACCCTAACCCTAACCCTAACCCATACCCTACGCCGTACCCGAACCCCTCCCCGAACCCGTACCCTAAGCCGTACCCTAAGCCTAACCCTAAGCCTAACCCTAACCCTAGGCTACCCTTGACTGCTTCTGCCTCCAATAGATTTCCTAAGCACTAGTGTTTTAAGGAACAGCTTAAAAAGAGAATCCTAATGTGATTTCTTTATAATGGGTGTGTTCCTTATCTTATCCTAGTGTCTAAACTCTTCTCCATGGCTGGACCCCCAAATAATATTCCTTTACGTGCTAAGGGGTATCTAGAGAGTGGGATAGGTTTAATAACTACCCTAACCCTAACGCGTACCCTAACCCTAACCCCTACCCTAACCCTAACACGTACCCTAATCCTAACCCGTACCCTAAACCGAGCCCTAACCCTAACACTAACCCTAACCCTAACCCTAACCCATACCCTACGCCGTACCCGAACCCCTCCCCGATCCCCTACCCTAAGCCGTACCCTAACCCTAACCCTAAGCCTAACCCTAACCCTAGGCTACCCTTGACTGCTTCTGCCTCCAATAGATTTCCTAAGCACTAGTGTTTGAAGGAACAGCTTAAAAAGAGAATCCTAATGTGATTTCTTTATAATGGGTGTGTTCCTTATCTTATCCTAGTGTCTAAACTCTTCTCCATGGCTGGACCCCCAAATAATATTCCTTTACGTGCTAAGGGGTATCTAGAGAGTGGGATAGGTTTAATAACTACCCTAACCCTAACGCGTACCCTAACCCTAACCCCTACCCTAACCCTAACACGTACCCTAATCCTAACCCGTACCCTAAACCGATCCCTAACCCTAACACTAACCCTAACCCATACCCTACGCCGTACCCGAACCCCTCCCCGAACCCGTACCCTAAGCCGAACTCTAAGCCTAACCCTAAGCCTAACCCTAACCCTAGGCTACCCTTGACTGCTTCTGCCTCCAATAGATTTCCTAAGCACTAGTGTTTGAAGGAACAGCTTAAAAAGAGAATCCTAATGTGATTTCTTTATAATGGGTGTGTTCCTTATCTTATCCTAGTGTCTAAACTCTTCTCCATGGCTGGACCCCCAAATAATATTCCTTTACGTGCTATGGGGTATCTAGAGAGTGGGATAGGTTTAATAACTACCCTAACCCTAACGCGTACCCTAACCCTAACACCTACCCTAACACTAACACGTACCCTAATCCTAACCCGTACCCTAAACCGAGCCCTAACCCTAACACTAACCCTAAACCTAACCCTAACCCATACCCTACGCCGTACCGGAACCCCTCCCCGAACCCGTACCCTAAGCCGTACCCTAAGCCTAACCCTAAGCCTAACCCTAACCCTAGGCTACCCTTGACTGCTTCTGCCTCCAATAGATTTCCTAAGCACTAGTGTTTGAAGGAACAGCTTAAAAAGAGAATCCTAATGTGATTTCTTTATAATGGGTGTGTTCCTTATCTTATCGTAGTGTCTAAACTCTTCTCCATGGCTGGACCCCCAAATAATATTCCTTTACGTGCTAAGGGGTATCTAGAGAGTGGGATAGGTTTAATAACTACCCTAACCCTAACGCGTACCCTAACCCTAACACCTACCCTAACCCTAACACGTACCCTAATCCTAACCCGTACCCTAAACCGAGCCCTAACCCTAACACGAACCCTAACCCTAACCCTAACCCATACCCTACGCCGTACCCGAACCCCTCCCCGAACCCGTACCCTAAGCCGTACCCTAAGCCTAACCCTAAGCCTAACCCTAACCCTAGGCTACCCTTGACTGCTTCTGCCTCCAATAGATTTCCTAAGCACTAGTGTTTGAAGGAACAGCTTAAAAAGAGAATCCTAATGTGATTTCTTTATAATGGGTGTGTTCCTTATCTTATCCTAGTGTCTAAACTCTTCTCCATGGCTGGACCCCCAAATAATATTCCTTTACGTGCTAAGGGGTATCTAGAGAGTGGGATAGGTTTAATAACTACCCTAACCCTAACGCGTACCCTAACCCTAACCCCTACCCTAACCCTAACACGTACCCTAATCCTAACCCGTACCCTAAACCGAGCCCTAACCCTAACACTAACCCTAACCCTAACCCTAACCCATACCCTACGCCGTACCCGAACCCCTCCCCGATCCCCTACCCTAAGCCGTACCCTAACCCTAACCCTAAGCCTAACCCTAACCCTAGGCTACCCTTGACTGCTTCTGCCTCCAATAGATTTCCTAAGCACTAGTGTTTGAAGGAACAGCTTAAAAAGAGAATCCTAATGTGATTTCTTTATAATGGGTGTGTTCCTTATCTTATCCTAGTGTCTAAACTCTTCTCCATGGCTGGACCCCCAAATAATATTCCTTTACGTGCTAAGGGGTATCTAGAGAGTGGGATAGGTTTAATAACTACCCTAACCCTAACGCGTACCCTAACCCTAACCCCTACCCTAACCCTAACACGTACCCTAATCCTAACCCGTACCCTAAACCGATCCCTAACCCTAAACCTAACCCTAACCCATACCCTACGCCGTACCCGAACCCCTCCCCGAACCCGTACCCTAAGCCGTACCCTAAGCCTAACCCTAAGCCTAACCCTAACCCTAGGCTACCCTTGACTGCTTCTGCCTCCAATAGATTTCCTAAGCACTAGTGTTTGAAGGAACAGCTTAAAAAGAGAATCCTAATGTGATTTCTTTATAATGGGTGTGTTCCTTATCTTATCCTAGTGTCTAAACTCTTCTCCATGGCTGGACCCCCAAATAATATTCCTTTACGTGCTAAGGGGTATCTAGAGAGTGGGATAGGTTTAATAACTACCCTAACCCTAACGCGTATCCTAACCCTAACCCCTACCCTAACCCTAACACATACCCTAATCCTAACCCGTAACCTGAACCAAGCCCTAACCCTAACACTAACCCTAACCCTAACCCTAACCCATACCCTACGCCGTACCCGAACCCCTCCCCGAACCCGTACCCTAAGCCGTACCCTAAGCCTAACCCTAAGCCTAACCCTAACCCTAGGCTACCCTTGACTGCTTCTGCCTCCAATAGATTTCCTAAGCACTAGTGTTTGAAGGAACAGCTTAAAAAGAGAATCCTAATGTGATTTCTTTATAATGGGTGTGTTCCTTATCTTATCCTAGTGTCTAAACTCTTCTCCATGGCTGGACCCCCAAATAATATTCCTTTACGTGCTAAGGGGTATCTAGAGAGTGGGATAGGTTTAATAACTACCCTAACCCTAACACGTAACCTAACCCTAACCCCTACCCTAACCCTAACACGTACCCTAATCCTAACCCGTACCCTAAACCGAGCCCTAACCCTAACACTAACCCTAACCCTAACCCTAACCCATACCCTACGCCGTACCCGAACCCCTCCCCGATCCCCTACCCTAAGCCGTACCCTAAGCCTAACCCTAAGCCTAACCCTAACCCTAGGCTACCCTTGACTGCTTCTGCCTCCAATAGATTTCCTAAGCACTAGTGTTTGAAGGAACAGCTTAAAAAGAGAATCCTAATGTGATTTCTTTATAATGGGTGTGTTCCTTATCTTATCCTAGTGTCTAAACTCTTCTCCATGGCTGGACCCCCAAATAATATTCCTTTACGTGCTAAGGGGTATCTAGAGAGTGGGATAGGTTTAATAACTACCCTAACCCTAACGCGTACCCTAACCCTAACCCCTACCCTAACCCTAACACGTACCCTAATCCTAACCCGTACCCTAAACCGAGCCCTAACCCTAACACTAACCCTAACCCATACCCTACGCCGTACCCGAACCCCTCCCCGAACCCGTACCCTAAGCCGTACCCTAAGCCTAACCCTAAGCCTAACCCTAACCCTAGGCTACCCTTGACTGCTTCTGCCTCCAATAGATTTCCTAAGCACTAGTGTTTGAAGGAACAGCTTAAAAAGAGAATCCTAATGTGATTTCTTTATAATGGGTGTGTTCCTTATCTTATCCTAGTGTCTAAACTCTTCTCCATGGCTGGACCCCCAAATAATATTCCTTTACGTGCTAAGGGGTATCTAGAGAGTGGGATAGGTTTAATAACTACCCTAACCCTAACGCGTACCCTAACCCTAACCCCTACCCTAACCCTAACACGTACCCTAATCCTAACCCGTACCCTAAACCGATCCCTAACCCTAACACTAACCCTAACCCATACCCTACGCCGTACCCGAACCCCTCCCCGAACCCGTACCCTAAGCCGTACCCTAAGCCTAACCCTAAGCCTAAACCTAACCCTAGGCTACCATTGACTGCTTCTGCCTCCAATAGATTTCCTAAGCACTAGTGTTTGAAGGAACAGCTTAAAAAGAGAATCCTAATGTGATTTCTTTATAATGGGTGTGTTCCTTATCTTATCCTAGTGTCTAAACTCTTCTCCATGGCTGGACCCCGAAATAATATTCCTTTACGTGCTAAGGGGTATCTAGAGAGTGGGATAGGTTTAATAACTACCCTAACCCTAACGCGTACCCTAACCCTAACACCTACCCTAACCCTAACACGTACCCTAATCCTAACCCGTACCCTAAACCGAGCCCTAACCCTAACACTAACCCTAAACCTAACCCTAACCCATACCCTACGCCGTACCCGAACCCCTCCCTGAACCCGTACCCTAAGCCGTACCCTAAGCCTAACCCTAAGCCTAACCCTAACCCTAGGCTACCCTTGACTGCTTCTGCCTCCAATAGATTTCCTAAGCACTAGTGTTTGAAGGAACAGCTTAAAAAGAGAATCCTAATGTGATTTCTTTATAATGGGTGTGTTCCTTATCTTATCCTAGTGTCTAAACTCTTCTCCATGGCTGGACCCCCAAATAATATTCCTTTACGTGCTAAGGGGTATCTAGAGAGTGGGATAGGTTTAATAACTACCCTAACCCTAACGCGTACCCTAATCCTAAACCCTTCCCTAACCCTAACACGTACCCTAATCCTAACCCGTACCCTAAACCGAGCCCTAACCGTAACACTAACCCTAACCCTAACCCTAACCCATACCCTACGCCGTACCCGAACCCCTCCCCGAAACCGTACCCTAAGCCGTACCCTAAGCCTAACCCTAAGCCTAACCCTAACCCTAGGCTACCCTTGACTGCTTCTGCCTCCAATAGATTTCCTAAGCACTAGTGTTTGAAGGAACAGCTTAAAAAGAGAATCCTAATGTGATTTCTTTATAATGGGTGTGTTCCTTATCTTATCCTAGTGCCTAAACTCTTCTCCATGGCTGGACCCCCAAATAATATTCCTTTACGTGCTAAGGGGTATCTAGAGAGTGGGATAGGTTTAATAACTACCCTAACCCTAACGCGTACCCTAACCCTAACCCCTACCCTAACCCTAACACGTACCCTAATCCTAACCCGTACCCTAAACCGAGCCCTAACCCTAACACTAACCCTAACCCTAACCCTAACCCATACCCTACGCCGTACCCGAACCCCTCCCCGAACCCGTACCCTAAGCCGTACCCTAAGCCTAACCCTAAGCCTAACCCTAACCCTAGGCTACCCTTGACTGCTTCTGCCTCCAATAGATTTCCTAAGCACTAGTGTTTGAAGGAACAGCTTAAAAAGGGAATCCTAATGTGATTTCTTTATAATGGGTGTGTTCCTTATCTTATCCTAGTGTCTAAACTCTTCTCCATGGCTGGACCCCCAAATAATATTCCTTTACGTGCTAAGGGGTATCTAGAGAGTGGGATAGGTTTAATAACTACCCTAACCCGAACGCGTACCCTAACCCTAACCCCTACCCTAACCCTAACACGTACCCTAATCCTAACCCGGTCCCTAAACCGATCCCTAACCATAACACTAACCCTAACCCATACCCTACGCCGTACCCGAACCCCTCCCCGAACCCGTACCCTAAGCCATACCCTAAGCCTAACCCTAAGCCTAACCCTAACCCTAGGCTACCCTTGACTGCTTCTGCCTCCAATAGATTTCCTAAGCACTAGTGTTTGAAGGAACAGCTTAAAAAGAGAATCCTAATGTGATTTCTTTATAATGGGTGTGTTCCTTATCTTATCCTAGTGTCAAAACTCTTCTCCATGGCTGGACCCCCAAATAATATTCCTTTACGTGCTAAGGGGTATCTAGAGAGTGGGATAGGTTTAATAACTACCCTAACCCTAACGCGTAACCTAACCCTAACCCCTACCCTAACCCTAACACGTACCCTAATCCTAACCCGTACCCTAAACCGAGCCCTAACCCTAACACTAACACTAACCCTAACCCTAACCCATACCCTACGCCGTACCCGAACCCCTCCCCGAACCCGTACCCTAAGCCGTACCCTAAGCCTAACCCTAAGCCTAACCCTAACCCTAGGCTACCCTTGACTGCTTCTGCCTCCAATAGATTTCCTAAGCACTAGTGTTTGAAGGAACAGCTTAAAAAGAGAATCCTAATGTGATTTCTTTATAATGGGTGTGTTCCTTATCTTATCCTAGTGTCTAAACTCTTCTCCATGGCTGGACCCCCAAATAATATTCCTTTACGTGCTAAGGGGTATCTAGAGAGTGGGATAGGTTTAATAACTACCCTAACCCTAACGCGTACCCTAACCCTAACACCTACCCTAACCCTAACACGTACCCTAATCCTAACCCGTACCCTAAACCGAGCCCTAACCCTAACACTAACCCTAACCCTAACCCTAACCCATACCCTACGCCGTACCCGAACCCCTCCCCGATCCCCTACCCTAAGCCGTACCCTAAGCCTAACCCTAAGCCTAACCCTAACCCTAGGCTACCATTGACTGCTTCTGCCTCCAATAGATTTCCTAAGCACTAGTGTTTGAAGGAACAGCTTAAAAAGAGAATCCTAATGTGATTTCTTTATAATGGGTGTGTTCCTTATCTTATCCTAGTGTCTAAACTCTTCTCCATGGCTGGACCCCCAAATAATATTCCTTTACGTGCTATGGGGTATCTAGAGAGTGGGATAGGTTTAATAACTACCCTAACCCTAACGCGTACCCTAACCCTAACACCTACCCTAACCCTAACACGTACCCTAATCCTAACCCGTACCCTAAACCGAGCCCTAACCCTAACACTAACCCTAAACCTAACCCTAACCCATACCCTACGCCGTACCCGAACCCCTCCCCGAACCCGTACCCTAAGCCGTACCCTAAGCCTAACCCTAAGCCTAACCCTAACCCTAGGCTACCCTTGACTGCTTCTGCCTCCAATAGATTTCCTAAGCACTAGTGTTTGAAGGAACAGCTTAAAAAGAGAATCCTAATGTGATTTCTTTATAATGGGTGTGTTCCTTATCTTATCCTAGTGTCTAAACTCTTCTCCATGGCTGGACCCCCAAATAATATTCCTTTACGTGCTAAGGGGTATCTAGAGAGTGGGATAGGTTTAATAACTACCCTAACCCTAACACGTAACCTAACCCTAACCCCTACCCTAACCCTAACACGTACCCTAATCCTAACCCGTACCCTAAACCGAGCCCTAACCCTAACACTAACCCTAACCCTAACCCTAACCCATACCCTACGCCGTACCCGAACCCCTCCCCGAACCCGTACCCTAAGCCGTACCCTAAGCCTAACCCTAAGCCTAACCCTAACCCTAGGCTACCCTTGACTGCTTCTGCCTCCAATAGATTTCCTAAGCACTAGTGTTTGAAGGAACAGCTTAAAAAGAGAATCCTAATGTGATTTCTTTATAATGGGTGTGTTCCTTATCTTATCCTAGTGTCTAAACTCTTCTCCATGGCTGGACCCCCAAATAATATTCCTTTACGTGCTAAGGGGTATCTAGAGAGTGGGATAGGTTTAATAACTACCGTAACTCTAACGCGTACCCTAACCCTAACACCTACCCTAACCCTAACACGTACCCTAATCCTAACCCGTACCCTAAACCGAGCCCTAACCCTAACACGAACCCTAACCCTAACCCTAACCCATACCCTACGCCGTACCCGAACCCCTCCCCGAACCCGTACCCTAAGCCGTACCCTAAGCCTAACCCTAAGCCTAACCCTAACCCTAGGCTACCCTTGACTGCTTCTGCCTCCAATAGATTTCCTAAGCACTAGTGTTTGAAGGAACAGCTTAAAAAGAGAATCCTAATGTGATTTCTTTATAATGGGTGTGTTCCTTATCTTATCCTAGTGTCTAAACTCTTCTCCATGGCTGGACCCCCAAATAATATTCCTTTACGTGCTAAGGGGTATCTAGAGAGTGGGATAGGTTTAATAACTACCCTAACCCTAACGCGTACCCTAACCCTAACACCTACCCTAACCCTAACACGTACCCTAATCCTAACCCGTAACCTAAACCGAGCCCTAACCCTAACACTAACCCTAACCCTAACCCTAACCCATACCCTACGCCGTACCCGAACCCCTCCCCGAACCCGTACCCTAAGCCGTACCCTAAGCCTAACCCTAAGCCTAACCCTAACCCTAGGCTACCCTTGACTGCTTCTGCCTCCAATAGATTTCCTAAGCACTAGTGTTTGAAGGAACAGCTTAAAAAGAGAATCCTAATGTGATTTCTTTATAATGGGTGTGTTCCTTATCTTATCCTAGTGTCTAAACTCTTCTCCATGGCTGGACCCCCAAATAATATTCCTTTACGTGCTAAGGGGTATCTAGAGAGTGGGATAGGTTTAATAACTACCCTAACCCTAACGCGTACCCTAACCCTAACCCCTACCCTAACCCTTAAACGTACCCTAATCCTAAACCGTACCCTAAACCGAGCCCTAACCCTAACTCAAACCCTAACCCTAACCCTAACCCATACCCTACACCGTACCCGAACCCCTCCCCGAACCCCTACCCTAAGCCGTACCCTAACCCTAACCCTAAGCCTAACCCTAACCCTAGGCTACCCTTGACTGCTTCTGCCTCCAATAGATTTCCTAAGCACTAGTGTTTGAAGGAACAGCTTAAAAAGAGAATCCTAATGTGATTTCTTTATAATGGGTGTGTTCCTTATCTTATCCTAGTGTCTAAACTCTTCTCCATGGCTGGACCCCCAAATAATATTCCTTTACGTGCTAAGGGGTATCTAGAGAGTGGGATACTTTTAATAACTACCCTAACCCTAATGCGTACCCTAACCCTAACCCCTACCCTAACCCTAACACGTACCCTAATCCTAACCCGTACCCTAAACCGATCCCGAACCCTAACAGTAACCCTAACCCTTACCCTAACCCATACCTTACGCCATACACGAACCCCTCCCCGAACCCGTATCCTAAGCCGTACCGTAAGCGTAACCCTCACCCTAAGCCTAACCCTAGGCTACCCTTGACTGCTTCTGCCTCCAATAGATTTCCTAAGCACTAGTGTTTTAAGGAACAGCTTAAAAAGCGAATCCTAATGTGTTTTCTTTATAATGGGTGTGTTCCTTATCTTATCCTAGTGTCTAAACTCTTCTCCATGGTGGGACCCCCAAATAATATTCCTTTACGTGCTAAGGGGTATCTAGAGAGTGGGATAGGTTTAATAACTACCCTAAACTTAACGCATAACCTAACCCTAACCCCTACCCTAACCCTAACACGTACCCTAATCCTAACCTGTACCCTAAACCGAGCCCTAACCCTAACACTAACCCTAACCCTAAACCTTACCCTACGCCGTACCCGAACCCCTCCCCGAACCCGTACCCTAAGCTGTACCCTAAGCCTAACCCTAACCCTAGGCTACCCTTGACTGCTTCTGCCTCCAATAGATTTCCTAAGCACTAGTGTTTTAAGGAATAGCTCAAAAAGAGAATCCTAATGTGATTTCTTTATAATGGGTGTGTTCCTTATCTTATCCTAGTGTCTAAACTCTTCTCCATGGCTGGACCCCCAAATAATATTCCTTTACGTGCTAAGGGGTATCTAGAGAGTGGGATAGGTTTAATGACTATCCTAACCCTAACGCGTACCCTAACCCTAACCCCTACCCTAACCCTAACACGTACCCTAATCCTAAACCGTACCCTAACCCGACCCCTAACCCTAACACTAACCCTAACCCTAACCCTAACCCATACCCTACGCCGTACCCGAACCCCTCCCCGAACCGGTACCCTAAGCCGTACCCTAAGCCTAATCCTCACCCTAAGCCTAACCCTAGGCTACCCTTGACTGCTTCTGCCTCCAATAGATTTCCTAAGCACTTGTGTTTTAAGGAACAGCTTAAAAAGAGAATCCTAATGTGATTTCTTTATAATGGGTGTGTTCCTTATCTTATCCTAGTGTCTAAACTCTTCTCCATGGCTGGAACCCCAAATAATATTACTTTTCGTGCTAAGGGGTATCTAGAGAGTGGGATAGGTTTAATAACTACCCTAACCCTAACGCGTACCCTAACCCTAACACGTACTCTAATCCTAACCCATACCCTAAACCGAGCCCGAACCCTAACAGTACCCCTAACCCTAACACTAACCCATACCCTAAGCCATACCCGAACCCCTCCACGAACCTCTATCCTAAGCCGAACCCTAAGCCTAACCCTCACCCTAAGCCTAACCCTAGGCTACCCTTGACTGCTTCAGCCTGCAATAGATTTCCTGAGCACTAGTGTTTTAAGGAAGTGGTTAAAAAGAGAATCCTAATGTGATTTCTTTATAATGGGTGTGTTCCTTATCTTATCCTAGTTTCTAAACTCTTCTCCATGGCTTGACCCCCAAATAATATTTCTTTACGTGCTAAGGGCTATCTAGAGAGTGAGATAGGTTTAATTACTACCCTAACCCTAACGCGTACCCTAACCCTAACCCCTACCCTAAACCTAACACGTACCCTAATCCTAACCCGTTCCCTAAACCGAGCCCTAACCCTAACACTAACCCTAACCCTAACCCATACCCTACGCCGTACCCGAACCCCTCCCCTAACCCGTACCCTAAGCCATACCCTAAGCCTAACCCTAACCCTCGGCTACCATTGACTGCTTCTGCCTCCAATAGATTTCCTAAGCACTAGTGTTTTAAGGAACACCTTAAAAAGAGAATCCTAATGTGATTTCTTTATAATGGGTGTGTTCCTTATCTTATCCTAGTGTCTAAACTCTTCTCCATGGCTGGACCCCCAGATAATATTCCTTTACGTGCTAAGGGGTATCTAGAGAGTGGGATAGGTTTAATAACTATCCTAACTCTAACGCGTACCCTAACCCTAACACCTACCCTAACCCTAACATGTACCCTTATCCTAACCTGTACCCTAAACGGACGCCAAACCCTAACACTAACCCTAACCCTAACCCTAACCCATACCCTACGCTGTACCCGATACCCTCCCCAAACCCGTACCCTAAGCCGTACCCTAAGCCTAACCCTAAGCCTAACCCTAACCCTAGGCTACCCTTGACTGCTTCTGCCTCCAATAGATTTCCTAAGCACTAGTGTTTTAAGGAACAGCTTAAAAAGAGAATCCTAATGTCATTTCTTTATAATGGGAGTGTTCCTTATCTTATCCTAGTGTCTAAACTCTTCTCCATGGTGGGACCCCCAAATAATATTCCTTTACGTGCTAAGGGGTATCTAGAGAGTGGGATAGGTTTAATAACTACCCTAAACTTAACGCATAACCTAACCCTAACCCCTACCCTAACCCTAACACGTACCCTAATCCTAACCCGTACCCTAAACCGAGCCCTAACCCTAACACTAACCCTAACCCTAACCCTAACCCATACCCTACGCCGTACCCGAACCCCTCCCCAAACCCCTACCCTAAGCCGTACCCTAACCCTAACCCTAAGCCTAACCCTAACCCTAGGCTACCCTTGACTGCTTCTGCCTCCAATAGATTTCCTAAGCACTAGTGTTTGAAGGAACAGCTTAAAAAGAGAATCCTAATGTGATTTCTTTTTAATGGGTGTGTTCCTTATCTTATCCTAGTGTCTAAACTCTTCTCCATGGCTGGACCCCCAAATAATATTCCTTTACGTGCTAAGGGGTATCTAGAGAGTGGGATAGGTTTAATAACTACCCTAACCCTAATGCGTACCCTAACCCTAACCCCTACCCTAACCCTAACACGTACCCTAATCCTAACCCGTACCCTAAACCGATCCCGAACCCTAACAGTAACCCTAACCCTTACCCTAACCCATACCTTACGCCATACACGAACCCCTCCCCGAACCCGTATCGTAAGCCGTACCGTAAGCGTAACCCTCACCCTAAGCCTAACCCTAGGCTACCCTTGACTGCTTCAGCCTGCAATAGATTTCCTAAGCACTAGTGTTTTAAGGAACATCTTAAAAAGAGAATCCTAATGTGATTTCTTTATAATGGGTGTGTTCTTTATCTTATCCTAGTGTCTAAACTCTTCTCCATGGCTGGAACCCCAAATAATATTCCTTTACGTGCTAAGGGGTATCTAGAGAGTGGGATAGGTTTAATAACTACCCTAACCCTAACACGTACCCTAACCCTAACCCCTACCCTATCCCTAACACGTACCCTAATCCTAACCCGTACCCTAAACCGAGCCCTAACCCTAACACTAACCCTAACACTAACCGTAACCCATACCCTACGCCGTACCCGAACCCCTCCCCGAACCCATACCCTAAGCCGTACCCTAACCCTAACCCTAAGCCTAACCCTAACCCTAGGCTACCCTTGACTGCTTCTGCCTCCAATAGATTTCCTAAGCACTAGTGTTTGAAGGAACAGCTTAAAAAGAGAATCCTAATGTGATTTCTTTATAATGGGTGTGTTCCTTATCTTATCCTAGTGTCTAAACTCTTCTCCATGGCTGGACCCCCAAATAATATCCCTTTACGTGCTAAGGGGTATCTACAGAGTGGGATAGGTTTAATAACTACCCTAACCCTAAACCGTACCATAACCCTAACCCCTACCCTAACCCTAACACGTACCCTAATCCTAACCCGTACCCTAAACCGAGCCCTAACCCTAACACTAACCCTAACCCTAACCCATACCCTACGCCGTACCCGAAACCCTCCCCGAACCCGTACCCTAAGCCGTACCCTAAACCTAACCCTAAGCCTAACCCTAACCCTAGGCTACCCTTGACTGCTTCTGCCTCCAATAGATTTCCTAAGCACTAGTGTTTTAAGGAACAGCTTAAAAAGCGAATCCTAATGTGTTTTCTTTATAATGGGTGTGTTCCTTATCTTATCCTAGTGTCTAAACTCTTCTCCATGGTGGGACCCCCAAATAATATTCCTTTACGTGCTAAGGGGTATCTAGAGAGTGGGATAGGTTTAATAACTACCCTAAACTTAACGCATAACCTAACCCTAACCCCTACCCTAACGCTAACACGTACCCAAATCCTAACCTGTACCCTAAACCGAGCCCTAACCCTAACACTAACCCTAACCCTAAACCTTACCCTACGCCGTACCCGAACCCCTCCCCGAACCCGTACCCTAAGCCTAACCCTAAGCCTAACCCTAACCCTAGGCTACCCTTGACTGCTTCTGCCTCCAATAGATTTCCTAAGCACTAGTGTTTGAAGGAACAGCTTAAAAAGAGAATCCTAATGTGATTTCTTTATAATGGGTGTGTTCCTTATCTTATCCTAGTGTCTAAACTCTTCTCCATGGCTGGACCCCCAAATAATATTCCTTTACGTGCTAAGGGGTATCTAGAGAGTGGGATAGGTTTAATAACTACCCTAACCCTAACGCGTACCCTAACCCTAAACCGTACCCTAACCCTAACACGTACCCTAATCCTAACCCGTACCCTAAACCGAGCCCTAACCCTAACACTAACCCTAACCCTAACCCTAACCCATACCCTACGCCGTACCCGAACCCCTCCCCGAAACCGTACCCTAAGCCGTACCCTAACCCTAACCCTAAGACTAACCCTAACCCTAGGCTACCCTTGACTGCTTCTCCCTCCAATAGATCTCCTAAGCACTAGTGTTTGAAGGAACAGCTTAAAAAGAGAATCCTAATGTGATTTCTTTATAATGGGTGTGTTCCTTATCTTATCCTAGTGTCTAAACTCTTCTCCATGGCTGGACCCCCAAATAATATTCCTTTACGTGCTAAGGGGTATCTAGAGAGTGGGATAGGTTTAATAACTACCCTAACCCTAACGCGTACCCTAACCCTAACCCCTACCCTAACCCTAACACGTACCCTAATCCTAACCCGTAACCTAAACCGAGCCCTAACCCTAACACTAACCCTAACCCTAACCCTAACCCATACCCTACGCCGTACCCGAACCCCTCCCCGAACCCGTACCCTAAGCCGTACCCTAAGCCTAACCCTAAGCCTAACCCTAACCCTAGGCTACCCTTGACTGCTTCTGCCTCCAATAGATTTCCTAAGCACTAGTGTTTGAAGGAACAGCTTAAAAAGAGAATCCTAATGTGATTTCTTTATAATGGGTGTGTTCCTTATCTTATCCTAGTGTCTAAACTCTTCTCCATGGCTGGACCCCCAAATAATATTCCTTTACGTGCTAAGGGGTATCTAGAGAGTGGGATAGGTTTAATAACTACCCTAACCCTAACGCGTACCCTAACCCTAACCCCTACCCTAACCCTTAAACGTACCCTAATCCTAACCCGTACCCTAAACCGAGCCCTAACCCTAACTCAAACCCTAACCCTAACCCTAACCCATACCCTACACCGTACCCGAAACCCTCCCCGAACCCCTACCCTAAGCCGTACCCTAACCCTAACCCTAAGCCTAACCCTAACCCTAGGCTACCCTTGACTGCTTCTGCCTCCAATAGATTTCCTAAGCACTAGTGTTTGAAGGAACAGCTTAAAAAGAGAATCCTAATGTGATTTCTTTATAATGGGTGTGTTCCTTATCTTATCCTAGTGTCTAAACTCTTCTCCATGGCTGGACCCCCAAATAATATTCCTTTACGTGCTAAGGGGTATCTAGAGAGTGGGATAGGTTTAATAACTACCCTAACCCTAATGCGTACCCTAACCCTAACCCCTACCCTAACCCTAACACGTACCCTAATCCTAACCCGTACCCTAAACCGATCCCGAACCCTAACAGTTACCCTAACCCTTACCCTAACCCATACCTTACGCCATACACGAACCCCTCCCCGAACCCGTATCCTAAGCCGTACCGTAAGCGTAACCCTCACCCTAAGCCTAACCCTAGGCTACCCTTGACTGCTTCTGCCTCCAATAGATTTCCTAAGCACTAGTGTTTTAAGGAACAGCTTAAAAAGCGAATCCTAATGTGTTTTCTTTATAATGGGTGTGTTCCTTATCTTATCCTAGTGTCTAAACTCTTCTCCATGGTGGGACCCCCAAATAATATTCCTTTACGTGCTAAGGGGTATCTAGAGAGTGGGATAGGTTTAATAACTACCCTAAACTTAACGCATAACCTAACCCTAACCCCTACCCTAACCCTAACACGTACCCTAATCCTAACCTGTACCCTAAACCGAGCCCTAACCCTAACACTAACCCTAACCCTAAACCTTACCCTACGCCGTACCCGAACCCCTCCCCGAACCCGTACCCTAAGCTGTACCCTAAGCCTAACCCTAACCCTAGGCTACCCTTGACTGCTTCTGCCTCCAATAGATTTCCTAAGCACTAGTGTTTTAAGGAATAGCTTAAAAAGAGAATCCTAATGTGATTTCTTTATAATGGGTGTGTTCCTTATCTTATCCTAGTGTCTAAACTCTTCTCCATGGCTGGACCCCCAAATAATATTCCTTTACGTGCTAAGGGGTATCTAGAGAGTGGGATAGGTTTAATGACTATCCTAACCCTAACGCGTACCCTAACCCTAACCCCTACCCTAACCCTAACACGTACCCTAATCCTAAACCGTACCCTAACCCGACCCCTAACCCTAACACTAACCCTAACCCTAACCCTAACCCATACCCTACGCCGTACCCGAACCCCTCCCCGAACCGGTACCCTAAGCCGTACCCTAAGCCTAATCCTCACCATAAGCCTAACCCTAGGCTACCCTTGACTGCTTCTGCCTCCAATAGATTTCCTAAGCACTTGTGTTTTAAGGAACAGCTTAAAAAGAGAATCCTAATGTGATTTCTTTATAATGGGTGTGTTCCTTATCTTATCCTAGTGTCTAAACTCTTCTCCATGGCTGGAACCCCAAGTAATATTACTTTTCGTGCTAAGGGGTATCTAGAGAGTGGGATAGGTTTAATAACTACCCTAACCCTAACGCGTACCCTAACCCTAACACGTACCCTAATCCTAACCCATACCCTAAACCGAGCCCGAACCCTAACAGTACCCCTAACCCTAACACTAACCCATACCCTAAGCCATACCCGAACCCCTCCACGAACCTCTATCCTAAGCCGAACCCTAAGCCTAACCCTCACCCTAAGCCTAACCCTAGGCTACCCTTGACTGCTTAAGCCTGCAATAGATTTCCTGAGCACTAGTGTTTTAAGGAAGTGGTTAAAAAGAGAATCCTAATGTGATTTCTTTATAATGGGTGTGTTCCTTATCTTATCCTAGTTTCTAAACTCTTCTCCATGGCTTGACCCCCAAATAATATTTCTTTACGTGCTAAGGGCTATCTAGAGAGTGAGATAGGTTTAATTACTACCCTAACCCTAACGCGTACCCTAACCCTAACCCCTACCCTAAACCTAACACGTACCCTAATCCTAACCCGTACCCTAAACCAAGCCCTAACCCTAACACTAACCCTAACCCTAACCCATACCCTACGCCGTACCCGAACCCCTCCCCTAACCCGTACCCTAAGCCATACCCTAAGCCTAACCCTAACCCTCGGCTACCATTGACTGCTTCTGCCTCCAATAGATTTCCTAAGCACTAGTGTTTTAAGGAACACCTTAAAAAGAGAATCCTAATGTGATTTCTTTATAATGGGTGTGTTCCGTATCTTATCCTAGTGTCTAAACTCTTCTCCATGGCTGGACCCCCAGATAATATTCCTTTACGTGCTAAGGGGTATCTAGAGAGTGGGATAGGTTTAATAACTATCCTAACTCTAACGCGTACCCTAACCCTAACACCTACCCTAACCCTAACATGTACCCTTATCCTAACCTGTACCCTAAACGGACGCCAAACCCTAACACTAACCCTAACCCTAACCCTAACCCATACCCTACGCTGTACCCGATACCCTCCCCGAACCCGTACCCTAAGCCGTACCCTAAGCCTAACCCTAAGCCTAAACCTAACCCTAGGCTACCCTTGACTGCTTCTGCCTCCAATAGATTTCCTAAGCACTAGTGTTTTAAGGAACAGCTTAAAAAGAGAATCCTAATGTCATTTCTTTTTAATGGGAGTGTTCCTTATCTTATCCTAGTGTCTAAACTCTTCTCCATGGTGGGACCCCCAAATAATATTCCTTTACGTGCTAAGGGGTATCTAGAGAGTGGGATAGGTTTAATAACTACCCTAAACTTAACGCATAACCTAACCCTAACCCCTACCCTAACCCTAACACGTACCCTAATCCTAACCCGTACGCTAAACCGAGCCCTAACCCTAACACTAACCCTAACCCTAACCCTAACCCATACCCTACGCCGTACCCGAACCCCTCCCCGAACCCCTACCCTAAGCCGTACCCTAAGCCTAACCCTAAGCCTAACCCTAACCCTAGGCTACCCTTGACTGCTTCTGCCTCCAATAGATTTCCTAAGCACTAGTGTTTGAAGGAACAGCTTAAAAAGAGAATCCTAATGTGATTTCTTTATAATGGGTGTGTTCCTTATCTTATCCTAGTGTCTAAACTCTTCTCCATGGCTGGACCCCCAAATAATATTCCTTTACGTGCTAAGGGGTATCTAGAGAGTGGGATAGGTTTAATAACTACCCTAACCCTAATGCGTACCCTAACCCTAACCCCTACCCTAACCCTAACACGTACCCTAATCCTAACCCGTACCCTAAACCGATCCCGAACCCTAACAGTAACCCTAACCCTTACCCTAACCCATACCTTACGCCATACACGAACCCCTCCCCGTACCCGTATCGTAAGCCGTACCGTAAGCGTAACCCTCACCCTAAGCCTAACCCTAGGCTACCCTTGACTGCTTCAGCCTGCAATAGATTTCCTAAGCACTAGTGTTTTAAGGAACATCTTAAAAAGAGAATCCTAATGTGATTTCTTTATAATGGGTGTGTTCTTTATCTTATCCTAGTGTCTAAACTCTTCTCCATGGCTGGAACCCCAAATAATATTCCTTTACGTGCTAAGGGGTATCTAGAGAGTGGGATAGGTTTAATAACTACCCTAACCCTAACACGTACCCTAACCCTAACCCCTACCCTATCCCTAACACGTACCCTAATCCTAACCCGTACCCTAAACCGAGCCCTAACCCTAACACTAACCCTAACACTAACCGTAACCCATACCCTACGCCGTACCCGAACCCCTCCCCGAACCCATACCCTAAGCCGTACCCTAACCCTAACCCTAAGCCTAACCCTAACCCTAGGCTACCCTTGACTGCTTCTGCCTCCAATAGATTTCCTAAGCACTAGTGTTTGAAGGAACAGCTTAAAAAGAGAATCCTAATGTGATTTCTTTATAATGGGTGTGTTCCTTATCTTATCCTAGTGTCTAAACTCTTCTCCATGGCTGGACCCCCAAATAATATCCCTTTACGTGCTAAGGGGTATCTACAGAGTGGGATAGGTTTAATAACTACCCTAACCCTAAACCGTACCATAACCCTAACCCCTACCCTAACCCTAACACGTACCCTAATCCTAACCCGTACCCTAAACCGAGCCCTAACCCTAACACTAACCCTAACGCTAACCCATACCCTACGCCGTACCCGAAACCCTCCCCGAACCCGTACCCTAAGCCGTACCCTAAACCTAACCCTAAGCCTAACCCTAACCCTAGGCTACCCTTGACTGCTTCTGCCTCCAATAGATTTCCTAAGCACTAGTGTTTTAAGGAACAGCTTAAAAAGCGAATCCTAATGTGTTTTCTTTATAATGGGTGTGTTCCTTATCTTATCCTAGTGTCTAAACTCTTCTCCATGGTGGGACCCCCAAATAATATTCCTTTACGTGCTAAGGGGTATCTAGAGAGTGGGATAGGTTTAATAACTACCCTAAACTTAACGCATAACCTAACCCTAACCCCTACCCTAACCCTAACACGTACCCAAATCCTAACCTGTACCCTAAACCGAGCCCTAACCCTAACACTAACCCTAACCCTAAACCTTACCCTACGCCGTACCCGAACCCCTCCCCGAACCCGTACCCTAAGCTGTACCCTAAGCCTAACCCTAACCCTAGGCTACCCTTGACTGCTTCTGCCTCCAATAGATTTCCTAAGCACTAGTGTTTGAAGGAACAGCTTAAAAAGAGAATCCTAATGTGATTTCTTTATAATGGGTGTGTTCCTTATCTTATCCTAGTGTCTAAACTCTTCTCCATGGCTGGACCCCCAAATAATATTCCTTTACGTGCTAAGGGGTATCTAGAGAGTGGGATAGGTTTAATAACTACCCTAACCCTAATGCGTACCCTAACCCTAACACCTACCCTAACCCTAACACGTACCCTAATCCTAACCCGTACCCTAAACCGAGCCCTAACCCTAACACTAACCCTAACCCTAACCCTATCCCATACCCTACGCCGTACCCGAACCCCTCCCCGAACCCGTACCCTAAGCCGTACCCTAAGCCTAACCCTAAGCCTAACCCTAACCCTAGGCTACCCTTGACTGCTTCTCCCTCCAGTAGATCTCCTAAGCACTAGTGTTTGAAGGAACAGCTTAAAAAGAGAATCCTAATGTGATTTCTTTATAATGGGTGTGTTCCTTATCTTATCCTAGTGTCTAAACTCTTCTCCATGGCTGGACCCCCAAATAATATTCCTTTACGTGCTAAGGGGTATCTAGAGAGTGGGATAGGTTTAATAACTACCCTAACCCTAACGCGTACCCTAACCCTAACCCCTACCCTAACCCTAACACGTACCCTAATCCTAACCCGTAACCTAAACCGAGCCCTAACCCTAACACTAACCCTAACCCTAACCCTAACCCATACCCTACGCCGTACCCGAACCCCTCCCCGAACCCGTACCCTAAGCCGTACCCTAAGCCTAACCCTAAGCCTAACCCTAACCCTAGGCTACCCTTGACTGCTTCTGCCTCCAATAGATTTCCTAAGCACTAGTGTTTGAAGGAACAGCTTAAAAAGAGAATCCTAATGTGATTTCTTTATAATGGGTGTGTTCCTTATCTTATCCTAGTGTCTAAACTCTTCTCCATGGCTGGACCCCCAAATAATATTCCTTTACGTGCTAAGGGGTATCTAGAGAGTGGGATAGGTTTAATAACTACCCTAACCCTAATGCGTACCCTAACCCTAACCCCTACCCTAACCCTAACACGTAACCTAATCCTAACCCGTACCCTAAACCGATCCCGAACCCTAACAGTTACCCTAACCCTTACCCTAACCCATACCTTACGCCATACACGAACCCCTCCCCGAACCCGTATCCTAAGCCGTACCGTAAGCGTAACCCTCACCCTAAGCCTAACCCTAGGCTACCCTTGACTGCTTCTGCCTCCAATAGATTTCCTAAGCACTAGTGTTTTAAGGAACAGCTTAAAAAGCGAATCCTAATGTGTTTTCTTTATAATGGGTGTGTTCCTTATCTTATCCTAGTGTCTAAACTCTTCTCCATGGTGGGACCCCCAAATAATATTCCTTTACGTGCTAAGGGGTATCTAGAGAGTGGGATAGGTTTAATAACTACCCTAAACTTAACGCATAACCTAACCCTAACCCCTACCCTAACCCTAACACGTACCCTAATCCTAACCTGTACCCTAAACCGAGCCCTAACCCTAACACTAACCCTAACCCTAAACCTTACCCTACGCCGTACCCGAACCCCTCCCCGAACCCGTACCCTAACCTGTACCCTAAGCCTAACCCTAACCCTAGGCTACCCTTGACTGCTTCTGCCTCCAATAGATTTCCTAAGCACTAGTGTTTTAAGGAATAGCTTAAAAAGAGAATCCTAATGTGATTTCTTTATAATGGGTGTGTTCCTTATCTTATCCTAGTGTCTAAACTCTTCTCCATGGCTGGACCCCCAAATAATATTCCTTTACGTGCTAAGGGGTATCTAGAGAGTGGGATAGGTTTAATGACTATCCTAACCCTAACGCGTACCCTAACCCTAACCCCTACCCTAACCCTAACACGTACCCTAATCCTAAACCGTACCCTAACCCGACCCCTAACCCTAACACTAACCCTAACCCTAACCCTAACCCATACCCTACGCCGTACCCGAACCCCTCCCCGAACCGGTACCCTAAGCCGTACCCTAAGCCTAATCCTCACCATAAGCCTAACCCTAGGCTACCCTTGACTGCTTCTGCCTCCAATAGATTTCCTAAGCACTTGTGTTTTAAGGAACAGCTTAAAAAGAGAATCCTAATGTGATTTCTTTATAATGGGTGTGTTCCTTATCTTATCCTAGTGTCTAAACTCTTCTCCATGGCTGGAACCCCAAGTAATATTACTTTTCGTGCTAAGGGGTATCTAGAGAGTGGGATAGGTTTAATAACTACCCTAACCCTAACGCGTACCCTAACCCTAACACGTACCCTAATCCTAACCCATACCCTAAACCGAGCCCGAACCCTAACAGTACCCCTAACCCTAACACTAACCCATACCCTAAGCCATACCCGAACCCCTCCACGAACCTCTATCCTAAGCCGAACCCTAAGCCTAACCCTCACCCTAAGCCTAACCCTAGGCTACCCTTGACTGCTTAAGCCTGCAATAGATTTCCTGAGCACTAGTGTTTTAAGGAAGTGGTTAAAAAGAGAATCCTAATGTGATTTCTTTATAATGGGTGTGTTCCTTATCTTATCCTAGTTTCTAAACTCTTCTCCATGGCTTGACCCCCAAATAATATTTCTTTACGTGCTAAGGGCTATCTAGAGAGTGAGATAGGTTTAATTACTACCCTAACCCTAACGCGTACCCTAACCCTAACCCCTACCCTAAACCTAACACGTACCCTAATCCTAACCCGTACCCTAAACCAAGCCCTAACCCTAACACTAACCCTAACCCTAACCCATACCCTACGCCGTACCCGAACCCCTCCCCTAACCCGTACCCTAAGCCATACCCTAAGCCTAACCCTAACCCTCGGCTACCATTGACTGCTTCTGCCTCCAATAGATTTCCTAAGCACTAGTGTTTTAAGGAACACCTTAAAAAGAGAATCCTAATGTGATTTCTTTATAATGGGTGTGTTCCGTATCTTATCCTAGTGTCTAAACTCTTCTCCATGGCTGGACCCCCAGATAATATTCCTTTACGTGCTAAGGGGTATCTAGAGAGTGGGATAGGTTTAATAACTATCCTAACTCTAACGCGTACCCTAACCCTAACACCTACCCTAACCCTAACATGTACCCTTATCCTAACCTGTACCCTAAACGGACGCCAAACCCTAACACTAACCCTAACCCTAACCCTAACCCATACCCTACGCTGTACCCGATACCCTCCCCGAACCCGTACCCTAAGCCGTACCCTAAGCCTAACCCTAAGCCTAACCCTAACCCTAGGCTACCCTTGACTGCTTCTGCCTCCAATAGATTTCCTAAGCACTAGTGTTTTAAGGAACAGCTTAAAAAGAGAATCCTAATGTCATTTCTTTTTAATGGGAGTGTTCCTTATCTTATCCTAGTGTCTAAACTCTTCTCCATGGTGGGACCCCCAAATAATATTCCTTTACGTGCTAAGGGGTATCTAGAGAGTGGGATAGGTTTAATAACTACCCTAAACTTAACGCATAACCTAACCCTAACCCCTACCCTAACCCTAACACGTACCCTAATCCTAACCCGTACCCTAAACCGAGCCCTAACCCTAACACTAACCCTAACCCTAACCCTAACCCATACCCTACGCCGTACCCGAACCCCTCCCCAAACCCCTACCCTAAGCCGTACCCTAACCCTAACCCTAACCCTAGGCTACCCTTGACTGCTTCTGCCTCCAATAGATTTCCTAAGCACTAGTGTTTGAAGGAACAGCTTAAAAAGAGAATCCTAATGTGATTTCTTTATAATGGGTGTGTTCCTTATCTTATCCTAGTGTCTAAACTCTTCTCCATGGCTGGACCCCCAAATAATATTCCTTTACGTGCGAAGGGGTATCTAGAGAGTGGGATAGGTTTAATAACTACCCTAACCCTAATGCGTACCCTAACCCTAACCCCTACCCTAACCCTAACACGTACCCTAATCCTAACCCGTACCCTAAACCGATCCCGAACCCTAACAGTAACCCTAACCCTTACCCTAACCCATACCTTACGCCATACACGAACCCCTCCCCGTACCCGTATCGTAAGCCGTACCGTAAGCGTAACCCTCACCCTAAGCCTAACCCTAGGCTACCCTTGACTGCTTCAGCCTGCAATAGATTTCCTAAGCACTAGTGTTTTAAGGAACATCTTAAAAAGAGAATCCTAATGTGATTTCTTTATAATGGGTGTGTTCTTTATCTTATCCTAGTGTCTAAACTCTTCTCCATGGCTGGAACCCCAAATAATATTCCTTTACGTGCTAAGGGGTATCTAGAGAGTGGGATAGGTTTAATAACTACCCTAACCCTAACACGTACCCTAACCCTAACCCCTACCCTATCCCTAACACGTACCCTAATCCTAACCCGTACCCTAAACCGAGCCCTAACCCTAACACTAACCCTAACACTAACCGTAACCCATACCCTACGCCGTACCCGAACCCCTCCCCGAACCCATACCCTAAGCCGTACCCTAACCCTAACCCTAAGCCTAACCCTAACCCTAGGCTACCCTTGACTGCTTCTGCCTCCAATAGATTTCCTAAGCACTAGTGTTTGAAGGAACAGCTTAAAAAGAGAATCCTAATGTGATTTCTTTATAATGGGTGTGTTCCTTATCTTATCCTAGTGTCTAAACTCTTCTCCATGGCTGGACCCCCAAATAATATCCCTTTACGTGCTAAGGGGTATCTACAGAGTGGGATAGGTTTAATAACTACCCTAACCCTAAACCGTACCATAACCCTAACCCCTACCCTAACCCTAACACGTACCCTAATCCTAACCCGTACCCTAAACCGAGCCCTAACCCTAACACTAACCCTAACGCTAACCCATATCCTACGCCGTACCCGAAACCCTCCCCGAACCCGTACCCTAAGCCGTACCCTAAACCTAACCCTAAGCCTAACCCTAACCCTAGGCTACCCTTGACTGCTTCTGCCTCCAATAGATTTCCTAAGCACTAGTGTTTTAAGGAACAGCTTAAAAAGCGAATCCTAATGTGTTTTCTTTATAATGGGTGTGTTCCTTATCTTATCCTAGTGTCTAAACTCTTCTCCATGGTGGGACCCCCAAATAATATTCCTTTACGTGCTAAGGGGTATCTAGAGACTGGGATAGGTTTAATAACTACCCTAAACTTAACGCATAACCTAACCCTAACCCCTACCCTAACCCTAACACGTACCCAAATCCTAACCTGTACCCTAAACCGAGCCCTAACCCTAACACTAACCCTAACCCTAAACCTTACCCTACGCCGTACCCGAACCCCTCCCCGAACCCGTACCCTAAGCTGTACCCTAAGCCTAACCCTAACCCTAGGCTACCCTTGACTGCTTCTGCCTCCAATAGATTTCCTAAGCACTAGTGTTTTAAGGAATAGCTTAAAAAGAGAATCCTAATGTGATTTCTTTATAATGGGTGTGTTCCTTATCTTATCCTAGTGTCTAAACTCTTCTCCATGGCTGGTCCCCCAAATAATGTTCCTTTACGTGCTAAGGGGTATCTAGAGAGTGGGATAGGTTTAATAACTATCCTAACCCTAACGCGTACCCTAACCCTAACCCCTACCCTAAACCTAACACGTACCCTAATCCTAAACCGTACCCTAACCCGACCCCTAACCCTAACACTAACCCTAACCCTAACCCTAACCCTAACCCATACCCTACGCCGTACCCGAACCCCTCCCCGAACCGGTACCCTAAGCCGTACCCTAAGCCTAACCCTAAGCCTAACCCTAACCCTAGGCTACCCTTGACTGCTTCTGCCTCCAATAGATTTCCTAAGCACTAGTGTTTGAAGGAACAGCTTAAAAAGAGAATCCTAATGTGATTTCTTTATAATGGGTGTGTTCCTTATCTTATCCTAGTGTCTAAACTCTTCTCCATGGCTGGACCCCCAAATAATATTCCTTTACGTGCTAAGGGGTATCTAGAGAGTGGGATAGGTTTAATAACTACCCTAACCCTAACGCGTACCCTAACCCTAACCCCTACCCTAACCCTAACACGTACCCTAATCCTAACCCGTACCCTAAACCGAGCCCTAACCCTAACACTAACCCTAACCCTAACCCTAACCCATACCCTACGCCGTACCCGAACCCCTCCCCGAACCCGTACCCTAAGCCGTACCCTAAGCCTAACCCTAAGCCTAACCCTAACCCTAGGCTACCCTTGACTGCTTCTGCCTCCAATAGATTTCCTAAGCACTAGTGTTTGAAGGAACAGCTTAAAAAGAGAATCCTAATGTGATTTCTTTATAATGGGTGTGTTCCTTATCTTATCCTAGTGTCTAAACTCTTCTCCATGGCTGGACCCCCAAATAATATTCCTTTACGTGCTAAGGGGTATCTAGAGAGTGGGATAGGTTTAATAACTACCCTAACCCGAACGCGTACCCTAACCCTAACCCCTACCCTAACCCTAACACGTACCCTAATCCTAACCCGGTCCCTAAACCGATCCCTAACCATAACACTAACCCTAACCCATACCCTACGCCGTACCCGAACCCCTCCCCGAACCCGTACCCTAAGCCATACCCTAAGCCTAACCCTAAGCCTAACCCTAACCCTAGGCTACCCTTGACTGCTTCTGCCTCCAATAGATTTCCTAAGCACTAGTGTTTGAAGGAACAGCTTAAAAAGAGAATCCTAATGTGATTTCTTTATAATGGGTGTGTTCCTTATCTTATCCTAGTGTCAAAACTCTTCTCCATGGCTGGACCCCCAAATAATATTCCTTTACGTGCTAAGGGGTATCTAGAGAGTGGGATAGGTTTAATAACTACCCTAACCCTAACGCGTAACCTAACCCTAACCCCTACCCTAACCCTAACACGTACCCTAATCCTAACCCGTACCCTAAACCGAGCCCTAACCCTAACACTAACACTAACCCTAACCCTAACCCATACCCTACGCCGTACCCGAACCCCTCCCCGAACCCGTACCCTAAGCCGTACCCTAAGCCTAACCCTAAGCCTAACCCTAACCCTAGGCTACCCTTGACTGCTTCTGCCTCCAATAGATTTCCTAAGCACTAGTGTTTGAAGGAACAGCTTAAAAAGAGAATCCTAATGTGATTTCTTTATAATGGGTGTGTTCCTTATCTTATCCTAGTGTCTAAACTCTTCTCCATGGCTGGACCCCCAAATAATATTCCTTTACGTGCTAAGGGGTATCTAGAGAGTGGGATAGGTTTAATAACTACCCTAACCCTAACGCGTACCCTAACCCTAACACCTACCCTAACCCTAACACGTACCCTAATCCTAACCCGTACCCTAAACCGAGCCCTAACCCTAACACTAACCCTAACCCTAACCCTAACCCATACCCTACGCCGTACCCGAACCCCTCCCCGATCCCCTACCCTAAGCCGTACCCTAAGCCTAACCCTAAGCCTAACCCTAACCCTAGGCTACCCTTGACTGCTTCTGCCTCCAATAGATTTCCTAAGCACTAGTGTTTGAAGGAACAGCTTAAAAAGAGAATCCTAATGTGATTTCTTTATAATGGGTGTGTTCCTTATCTTATCCTAGTGTCTAAACTCTTCTCCATGGCTGGACCCCCAAATAATATTCCTTTACGTGCTAAGGGGTATCTAGAGAGTGGGATAGGTTTAATAACTACCCTAACCCTAACGCGTACGCTAACCCTAACCCCTACCCTAACCCTAACACGTACCCTAATCCTAACCCGTACCCTAAACCGAGCCCTAACCCTAACACTAACCCTAACCCTAACCCTAACCCATACCCTACGCCGTACCCGAACCCCTCCCCGATCCCCTACCCTAAGCCGTACCCTAACCCTAACCCTAAGCCTAACCCTAACCCTAGGCTACCCTTGACTGCTTCTGCCTCCAATAGATTTCCTAAGCACTAGTGTTTGAAGGAACAGCTTAAAAAGAGAATCCTAATGTGATTTCTTTATAATGGGTGTGTTCCTTATCTTATCCTAGTGTCTAAACTCTTCTCCATGGCTGGACCCCCAAATAATATTCCTTTACGTGCTAAGGGGTATCTAGAGAGTGGGATAGGTTTAATAACTACCCTAACCCTAACGCGTACCCTAACCCTAACCCCTACCCTAACCCTAACACGTACCCTAATCCTAACCCGTACCCTAAACCGATCCCTAACCCTAACACTAACCCTAACCCATACCCTACGCCGTACCCGAACCCCTCCCCGAACCCGTACCCTAAGCCGTACCCTAAGCCTAACCCTAAGCCTAAACCTAACCCTAGGCTACCATTGACTGCTTCTGCCTCCAATAGATTTCCTAAGCACTAGTGTTTGAAGGAACAGCTTAAAAAGAGAATCCTAATGTGATTTCTTTATAATGGGTGTGTTCCTTATCTTATCCTAGTGTCTAAACTCTTCTCCATGGCTGGACCCCCAAATAATATTCCTTTACGTGCTATGGGGTATCTAGAGAGTGGGATAGGTTTAATAACTACCCTAACCCTAACGCGTACCCTAACCCTAACACCTACCCTAACCCTAACACGTACCCTAATCCTAACCCGTACCCTAAACCGAGCCCTAACCCTAACACTAACCCTAAACCTAACCCTAACCCATACCCTACGCCGTACCCGAACCCCTCCCCGAACCCGTACCCTAAGCCGTACCCTAAGCCTAACCCTAAGCCTAACCCTAACCCTAGGCTACCCTTGACTGCTTCTGCCTCCAATAGATTTCCTAAGCACTAGTGTTTGAAGGAACAGCTTAAAAAGAGAATCCTAATGTGATTTCTTTATAATGGGTGTGTTCCTTATCTTATCCTAGTGTCTAAACTCTTCTCCATGGCTGGACCCCCAAATAATATTCCTTTACGTGCTAAGGGGTATCTAGAGAGTGGGATAGGTTTAATAACTACCCTAACCCTAACACGTAACCTAACCCTAACCCCTACCCTAACCCTAACACGTACCCTAATCCTAACCCGTACCCTAAACCGAGCCCTAACCCTAACACTAACCCTAACCCTAACCCTAACCCATACCCTACGCCGTACCCGAACCCCTCCCCGAACCCGTACCCTAAGCCGTACCCTAAGCCTAACCCTAAGCCTAACCCTAACCCTAGGCTACCCTTGACTGCTTCTGCCTCCAATAGATTTCCTAAGCACTAGTGTTTGAAGGAACAGCTTAAAAAGAGAATCCTAATGTGATTTCTTTATAATGGGTGTGTTCCTTATCTTATCCTAGTGTCTAAACTCTTCTCCATGGCTGGACCCCCAAATAATATTCCTTTACGTGCTAAGGGGTATCTAGAGAGTGGGATAGGTTTAATAACTACCGTAACTCTAACGCGTACCCTAACCCTAACACCTACCCTAACCCTAACACGTACCCTAATCCTAACCCGTACCCTAAACCGAGCCCTAACCCTAACACGAACCCTAACCCTAACCCTAACCCATACCCTACGCCGTACCCGAACCCCTCCCCGAACCCGTACCCTAAGCCGTACCCTAAGCCTAACCCTAAGCCTAACCCTAACCCTAGGCTACCCTTGACTGCTTCTGCCTCCAATAGATTTCCTAAGCACTAGTGTTTGAAGGAACAGCTTAAAAAGAGAATCCTAATGTGATTTCTTTATAATGGGTGTGTTCCTTATCTTATCCTAGTGTCTAAACTCTTCTCCATGGCTGGACCCCCAAATAATATTCCTTTACGTGCTAAGGGGTATCTAGAGAGTGGGATAGGTTTAATAACTACCCTAACTCTAACGCGTACCCTAACCCTAACACCTACCCTAACCCTAACACGTACCCTAATCCTAACCCGTACCCTAAACCGAGCCCTAACCCTAACACGAACCCTAACCCTAACCCTAACCCATACCCTACGCCGTACCCGAACCCCTCCCCGAACCCGTACCCTAAGCCGTACCCTAAGCCTAACCCTAAGCCTAACCCTAACCCTAGGCTACCCTTGACTGCTTCTGCCTCCAATAGATTTCCTAAGCACTAGTGTTTGAAGGAACAGCTTAAAAAGAGAATCCTAATGTGATTTCTTTATAATGGGTGTGTTCCTTATCTTATCCTAGTGTCTAAACTCTTCTCCATGGCTGGACCCCCAAATAATATTCCTTTACGTGCTAAGGGGTATCTAGAGAGTGGGATAGGTTTAATAACTACCCTAACCCTAACGCGTACCCTAACCCTAACCCCTACCCTAACCCTAACACGTACCCTAATCCTAACCCGTACCCTAAACCGATCCCTAACCCTAACACTAACCCTAACCCTAACCCTAACCCATACCCTACGCCGTACCCGAACCCCTCCCCGATCCCCTACCCTAAGCCGTACCCTAAGCCTAACCCTAAGCCTAACCCTAACCCTAGGCTACCCTTGACTGCTTCTGCCTCCAATAGATTTCCTAAGCACTAGTGTTTGAAGGAACAGCTTAAAAAGAGAATCCTAATGTGATTTCTTTATAATGGGTGTGTTCCTTATCTTATCCTAGTGTCTAAACTCTTCTCCATGGCTGGACCCCCAAATAATATTCCTTTACGTGCTAAGGGGTATCTAGAGAGTGGGATAGGTTTAATAACTACCCTAACCCTAACGCGTACCCTAACCCTAACCCCTACCCTAACCCTAACACGTACCCTAATCCTAACCCGTACCCTAAACCGAGCCCTAACCCTAACACTAACCCTAACCCATACCCTACGCCGTACCCGAACCCCTCCCCGAACCCGTACCCTAAGCCGTACCCTAAGCCTAACCCTAAGCCTAACCCTAACCCTAGGCTACCATTGACTGCTTCTGCCTCCAATAGATTTCCTAAGCACTAGTGTTTGAAGGAACAGCTTAAAAAGAGAATCCTAATGTGATTTCTTTATAATGGGTGTGTTCCTTATCTTATCCTAGTGTCTAAACTCTTCTCCATGGCTGGACCCCCAAATAATATTCCTTTACGTGCTAAGGGGTATCTAGAGAGTGGGATAGGTTTAATAACTACCCTAACCCTAACGCGTACCCTAACCCTAACACCTACCCTAACCCTAACACGTACCCTAATACTAACCCGTACCCTAAACCGAGCCCTAACCCTAACACTAACCCTAAACCTAACCCTAACCCATACCCTACACCGTACCCGAACCCCTCCCCGAACCCGTACCCTAAGCCGTACCCTAAGCCTAACCCTAAGCCTAACCCTAAACCTAGGCTACCCTTGACTGCTTCTGCCTCCAATAGATTTCCTAAGCACTAGTGTTTGAAGGAACAGCTTAAAAAGAGAATCCTAATGTGATTTCTTTATAATGGGTGTGTTCCTTATCTTATCCTAGTGTCTAAACTCTTCTCCATGGCTGGACCCCGAAATAATATTCCTTTACGTGCTAAGGGGTATCTAGAGAGTGGGATAGGTTTAATAACTACCCTAACCCTAACGCGTACCCTAACCCTAACACCTACCCTAACCCTAACACGTACCCTAATCCTAACCCGTACCCTAAACCGAGCCCTAACCCTAACACTAACCCTAAACCTAACCCTAACCCATACCCTACGCCGTACCCGAACCCCTCCCCGAACCCGTACCCTAAGCCGTACCCTAAGCCTAACCCTAAGCCTAACCCTAACCCTAGGCTACCCTTGACTGCTTCTGCCTCCAATAGATTTCCTAAGCACTAGTGTTTGAAGGAACAGCTTAAAAAGAGAATCCTAATGTGATTTCTTTATAATGGGTGTGTTCCTTATCTTATCCTAGTGTCTAAACTCTTCTCCATGGCTGGACCCCCAAATAATATTCCTTTACGTGCTAAGGGGTATCTAGAGAGTGGGATAGGTTTAATAACTACCCTAACCCTAACGCGTACCCTAATCCTAAACCCTTCCCTAACCCTAACACGTACCCTAATCCTAACCCGTACCCTAAACCGAGCCCTAACCGTAACACTAACCCTAACCCTAACCCTAACCCATACCCTACGCCGTACCCGAACCCCTCCCCGAAACCGTACCCTAAGCCGTACCCTAAGCCTAACCCTAAGCCTAACCCTAACCCTAGGCTACCCTTGACTGCTTCTGCCTCCAATAGATTTCCTAAGCACTAGTGTTTGAAGGAACAGCTTAAAAAGAGAATCCTAATGTGATTTCTTTATAATGGGTGTGTTCCTTATCTTATCCTAGTGTCTAAACTCTTCTCCATGGCTGGACCCCCAAATAATATTCCTTTACGTGCTAAGGGGTATCTAGAGAGTGGGATAGGTTTAATAACTACCCTAACCCTAACGCGTACCCTAACCCTAACCCCTACCCTAACCCTAACACGTACCCTAATCCTAACCCGTACCCTAAACCGAGCCCTAACCCTAACACTAACCCTAACCCTAACCCTAACCCATACCCTACGCCGTACCCGAACCCCTCCCCGAACCCGTACCCTAAGCCGTACCCTAAGCCTAACCCTAAGCCTAACCCTAACCCTAGGCTACCCTTGACTGCTTCTGCCTCCAATAGATTTCCTAAGCACTAGTGTTTGAAGGAACAGCTTAAAAAGAGAATCCTAATGTGATTTCTTTATAATGGGTGTGTTCCTTATCTTATCCTAGTGTCTAAACTCTTCTCCATGGCTGGACCCCCAAATAATATTCCTTTACGTGCTAAGGGGTATCTAGAGAGTGGGATAGGTTTAATAACTACCCTAACCCTAACGCGTACGCTAACCCTAACCCCTACCCTAACCCTAACACGTACCCTAATCCTAACCCGTACCCTAAACCGAGCCCTAACCCTAACACTAACCCTAACCCTAACCCTAACCCATACCCTACGCCGTACCCGAACCCCTCCCCGATCCCCTACCCTAAGCCGTACCCTAACCCTAACCCTAAGCCTAACCCTAACCCTAGGCTACCCTTGACTGCTTCTGCCTCCAATAGATTTCCTAAGCACTAGTGTTTGAAGGAACAGCTTAAAAAGAGAATCCTAATGTGATTTCTTTATAATGGGTGTGTTCCTTATCTTATCCTAGTGTCTAAACTCTTCTCCATGGCTGGACCCCCAAATAATATTCCTTTACGTGCTAAGGGGTATCTAGAGAGTGGGATAGGT
Source organism: Balaenoptera ricei (assembly GCF_028023285.1). Classification (NCBI taxonomy): domain Eukaryota; kingdom Metazoa; phylum Chordata; class Mammalia; order Artiodactyla; family Balaenopteridae; genus Balaenoptera; species Balaenoptera ricei. The sequence goes on from NW_026777514.1 coordinate 216,314, forward strand.
TTAATAACTACCCTAACCCTAACGCGTACCCTAACCCTAACCCCTACCCTAACCCTAACACGTACCCTAATCCTAACCCGTACCCTAAACCGATCCCTAACCCTAACACTAACCCTAACCCATACCCTACGCCGTACCCGAACCCCTCCCCGAACCCGTACCCTAAGCCGTACCCTAAGCCTAACCCTAAGCCTAACCCTAACCCTAGGCTACCATTGACTGCTTCTGCCTCCAATAGATTTCCTAAGCACTAGTGTTTGAAGGAACAGCTTAAAAAGAGAATCCTAATGTGATTTCTTTATAATGGGTGTGTTCCTTATCTTATCCTAGTGTCTAAACTCTTCTCCATGGCTGGACCCCCAAATAATATTCCTTTACGTGCTATGGGGTATCTAGAGAGTGGGATAGGTTTAATAACTACCCTAACCCTAACGCGTACCCTAACCCTAACACCTACCCTAACCCTAACACGTACCCTAATCCTAACCCGTACCCTAAACCGAGCCCTAACCCTAACACTAACCCTAAACCTAACCCTAACCCATACCCTACGCCGTGCCGGAACCCCTCCCCGAACCCGTACCCTAAGCCGTACCCTAAGTCTAACCCTAAGCCTAACCCTAACCCTAGGCTACCCTTGACTGCTTCTGCCTCCAATAGATTTCCTAAGCACTAGTGTTTGAAGGAACAGCTTAAAAAGAGAATCCTAATGTGATTTCTTTATAATGGGTGTGTTCCTTATCTTATCCTAGTGTCTAAACTCTTCTCCATGGCTGGACCCCCAAATAATATTCCTTTACGTGCTAAGGGGTATCTAGAGAGTGGGATAGGTTTAATAACTACCCTAACCCTAACGCGTATCCTAACCCTAACCCCTACCCTAACCCTAACACATACCCTAATCCTAACCCGTAACCTGAACCGAGCCCTAACCCTAACACTAACCCTAACCCTAACCCTAACCCATACCCTACGCCGTACCCGAACCCCTCCCCGAACCCGTACCCTAAGCCGTACCCTAAGCCTAACCCTAAGCCTAACCCTAACCCTAGGCTACCCTTGACTGCTTCTGCCTCCAATAGATTTCCTAAGCACTAGTGTTTGAAGCAACACCTTAAAAAGAGAATCCTAATGTGATTTCTTTATAATGGGTGTGTTCCTTATCTTATCCTAGTGTCTAAACTCTTCTCCATGGCTGCACCCCCAAATAATATTCCTTTACCTGCTAAGGGGTATCTAGAGAGTGGGATAGGTTTAATAACTACCCTAACCCTAACGCGTACCCTAACCCTAACCCCTACCCTAACCCTAACACGTACCCTAATCCTAACCCGTACCCTAAACCGAGCCCTAACCCTAACACTAACCCTAACCCTAACCCTAACCCATACCCTACGCCGTACCCGAACCCCTCCCCGATCCCCTACCCTAAGCCGTACCCTAACCCTAACCCTAAGCCTAACCCTAACCCTAGGCTACCCTTGACTGCTTCTGCCTCCAATAGATTTCCTAAGCACTAGTGTTTGAAGGAACAGCTTAAAAAGAGAATCCTAATGTGATTTCTTTATAATGGGTGTGTTCCTTATCTTATCCTAGTGTCTAAACTCTTCTCCATGGCTGGACCCCCAAATAATATTCCTTTACGTGCTAAGGGGTATCTAGAGAGTGGGATAGGTTTAATAACTACCCTAACCCTAACGCGTACCCTAACCCTAACCCCTACCCTAACCCTAACACGTACCCTAATCCTAACCCGTACCCTAAACCGATCCCTAACCCTAACACTAACCCTAACCCATACCCTACGCCGTACCCGAACCCCTCCCCGAACCCGTACCCTAAGCCGTACCCTAAGCCTAACCCTAAGCCTAAACCTAACCCTAGGCTACCATTGACTGCTTCTGCCTCCAATAGATTTCCTAAGCACTAGTGTTTGAAGGAACAGCTTAAAAAGAGAATCCTAATGTGATTTCTTTATAATGGGTGTGTTCCTTATCTTATCCTAGTGTCTAAACTCTTCTCCATGGCTGGACCCCCAAATAATATTCCTTTACGTGCTATGGGGTATCTAGAGAGTGGGATAGGTTTAATAACTACCCTAACCCTAATGCGTACCCTAACCCTAACACCTACCCTAACCCTAACACGTACCCTAATCCTAACCCGTACCCTAAACCGAGCCCTAACCCTAACACTAACCCTAAACCTAACCCTAACCCATACCCTACGCCGTACCCGAACCCCTCCCCGAACCCGTACCCTAAGCCGTACCCTAAGCCTAACCCTAAGCCTAACCCTAACCCTAGGCTACCCTTGACTGCTTCTGCCTCCAATAGATTTCCTAAGCACTAGTGTTTGAAGGAACAGCTTAAAAAGAGAATCCTAATGTGATTTCTTTATAATGGGTGTGTTCCTTATCTTATCCTAGTGTCTAAACTCTTCTCCATGGCTGGACCCCCAAATAATATTCCTTTACGTGCTAAGGGGTATCTAGAGAGTGGGATAGGTTTAATAACTACCCTAACCCTAACGCGTACCCTAATCCTAAACCCTTCCCTAACCCTAACACGTACCCTAATCCTAACCCGTACCCTAAACCGAGCCCTAACCGTAACACTAACCCTAACCCTAACCCTAACCCATACCCTACGCCGTACCCGAACCCCTCCCCGAAACCGTACCCTAAGCCGTACCCTAAGCCTAACCCTAAGCCTAACCCTAACCCTAGGCTACCCTTGACTGCTTCTGCCTCCAATAGATTTCCTAAGCACTAGTGTTTGAAGGAACAGCTTAAAAAGAGAATCCTAATGTGATTTCTTTATAATGGGTGTGTTCCTTATCTTATCCTAGTGTCTAAACTCTTCTCCATGGCTGGACCCCCAAATAATATTCCTTTACGTGCTAAGGGGTATCTAGAGAGTGGGATAGGTTTAATAACTACCCTAACCCTAACGCGTACCCTAACCCTAACCCCTACCCTAACCCTAACACGTACCCTAATCCTAACCCGTACCCTAAACCGAGCCCTAACCCTAACACTAACCCTAACCCTAACCCTAACCCATACCCTACGCCGTACCCGAACCCCTCCCCGAACCCGTACCCTAAGCCGTACCCTAAGCCTAACCCTAAGCCTAACCCTAACCCTAGGCTACCCTTGACTGCTTCTGCCTCCAATAGATTTCCTAAGCACTAGTGTTTGAAGGAACAGCTTAAAAAGAGAATCCTAATGTGATTTCTTTATAATGGGTGTGTTCCTTATCTTATCCTAGTGTCTAAACTCTTCTCCATGGCTGGACCCCCAAATAATATTCCTTTACGTGCTAAGGGGTATCTAGAGAGTGGGATAGGTTTAATAACTACCCTAACCCTAACGCGTACGCTAACCCTAACCCCTACCCTAACCCTAACACGTACCCTAATCCTAACCCGTACCCTAAACCGAGCCCTAACCCTAACACTAACCCTAACCCTAACCCTAACCCATACCCTACGCCGTACCCGAACCCCTCCCCGATCCCCTACCCTAAGCCGTACCCTAACCCTAACCCTAAGCCTAACCCTAACCCTAGGCTACCCTTGACTGCTTCTGCCTCCAATAGATTTCCTAAGCACTAGTGTTTGAAGGAACAGCTTAAAAAGAGAATCCTAATGTGATTTCTTTATAATGGGTGTGTTCCTTATCTTATCCTAGTGTCTAAACTCTTCTCCATGGCTGGACCCCCAAATAATATTCCTTTACGTGCTAAGGGGTATCTAGAGAGTGGGATAGGTTTAATAACTACCCTAACCCTAACGCGTACCCTAACCCTAACCCCTACCCTAACCCTAACACGTACCCTAATCCTAACCCGTACCCTAAACCGATCCCTAACCCTAACACTAACCCTAACCCATACCCTACGCCGTACCCGAACCCCTCCCCGAACCCGTACCCTAAGCCGTACCCTAAGCCTAACCCTAAGCCTAACCCTAACCCTAGGCTACCATTGACTGCTTCTGCCTCCAATAGATTTCCTAAGCACTAGTGTTTGAAGGAACAGCTTAAAAAGAGAATCCTAATGTGATTTCTTTATAATGGGTGTGTTCCTTATCTTATCCTAGTGTCTAAACTCTTCTCCATGGCTGGACCCCCAAATAATATTCCTTTACGTGCTATGGGGTATCTAGAGAGTGGGATAGGTTTAATAACTACCCTAACCCTAACGCGTACCCTAACCCTAACACCTACCCTAACCCTAACACGTACCCTAATCCTAACCCGTACCCTAAACCGAGCCCTAACCCTAACACTAACCCTAAACCTAACCCTAACCCATACCCTACGCCGTGCCGGAACCCCTCCCCGAACCCGTACCCTAAGCCGTACCCTAAGTCTAACCCTAAGCCTAACCCTAACCCTAGGCTACCCTTGACTGCTTCTGCCTCCAATAGATTTCCTAAGCACTAGTGTTTGAAGGAACAGCTTAAAAAGAGAATCCTAATGTGATTTCTTTATAATGGGTGTGTTCCTTATCTTATCCTAGTGTCTAAACTCTTCTCCATGGCTGGACCCCCAAATAATATTCCTTTACGTGCTAAGGGGTATCTAGAGAGTGGGATAGGTTTAATAACTACCCTAACCCTAACGCGTATCCTAACCCTAACCCCTACCCTAACCCTAACACATACCCTAATCCTAACCCGTAACCTGAACCGAGCCCTAACCCTAACACTAACCCTAACCCTAACCCTAACCCATACCCTACGCCGTACCCGAACCCCTCCCCGAACCCGTACCCTAAGCCGTACCCTAAGCCTAACCCTAAGCCTAACCCTAACCCTAGGCTACCCTTGACTGCTTCTGCCTCCAATAGATTTCCTAAGCACTAGTGTTTGAAGCAACACCTTAAAAAGAGAATCCTAATGTGATTTCTTTATAATGGGTGTGTTCCTTATCTTATCCTAGTGTCTAAACTCTTCTCCATGGCTGCACCCCCAAATAATATTCCTTTACGTGCTAAGGGGTATCTAGAGAGTGGGATAGGTTTAATAACTACCCTAACCCTAACGCGTACCCTAACCCTAACCCCTACCCTAACCCTAACACGTACCCTAATCCTAACCCGTACCCTAAACCGAGCCCTAACCCTAACACTAACCCTAACCCTAACCCTAACCCATACCCTACGCCGTACCCGAACCCCTCCCCGATCCCCTACCCTAAGCCGTACCCTAACCCTAACCCTAAGCCTAACCCTAACCCTAGGCTACCCTTGACTGCTTCTGCCTCCAATAGATTTCCTAAGCACTAGTGTTTGAAGGAACAGCTTAAAAAGAGAATCCTAATGTGATTTCTTTATAATGGGTGTGTTCCTTATCTTATCCTAGTGTCTAAACTCTTCTCCATGGCTGGACCCCCAAATAATATTCCTTTACGTGCTAAGGGGTATCTAGAGAGTGGGATAGGTTTAATAACTACCCTAACCCTAACGCGTACCCTAACCCTAACCCCTACCCTAACCCTAACACGTACCCTAATCCTAACCCGTACCCTAAACCGATCCCTAACCCTAACACTAACCCTAACCCATACCCTACGCCGTACCCGAACCCCTCCCCGAACCCGTACCCTAAGCCGTACCCTAAGCCTAACCCTAAGCCTAAACCTAACCCTAGGCTACCATTGACTGCTTCTGCCTCCAATAGATTTCCTAAGCACTAGTGTTTGAAGGAACAGCTTAAAAAGAGAATCCTAATGTGATTTCTTTATAATGGGTGTGTTCCTTATCTTATCCTAGTGTCTAAACTCTTCTCCATGGCTGGACCCCCAAATAATATTCCTTTACGTGCTATGGGGTATCTAGAGAGTGGGATAGGTTTAATAACTACCCTAACCCTAACGCGTACCCTAACCCTAACACCTACCCTAACCCTAACACGTACCCTAATCCTAACCCGTACCCTAAACCGAGCCCTAACCCTAACACTAACCCTAAACCTAACCCTAACCCATACCCTACGCCGTACCCGAACCCCTCCCCGAACCCGTACCCTAAGCCGTACCCTAAGCCTAACCCTAAGCCTAACCCTAACCCTAGGCTACCCTTGACTGCTTCTGCCTCCAATAGATTTCCTAAGCACTAGTGTTTGAAGGAACAGCTTAAAAAGAGAATCCTAATGTGATTTCTTTATAATGGGTGTGTTCCTTATCTTATCCTAGTGTCTAAACTCTTCTCCATGGCTGGACCCCCAAATAATATTCCTTTACGTGCTAAGGGGTATCTAGAGAGTGGGATAGGTTTAATAACTACCCTAACCCTAACGCGTACCCTAATCCTAAACCCTTCCCTAACCCTAACACGTACCCTAATCCTAACCCGTACCCTAAACCGAGCCCTAACCGTAACACTAACCCTAACCCTAACCCTAACCCATACCCTACGCCGTACCCGAACCCCTCCCCGAAACCGTACCCTAAGCCGTACCCTAAGCCTAACCCTAAGCCTAACCCTAACCCTAGGCTACCCTTGACTGCTTCTGCCTCCAATAGATTTCCTAAGCACTAGTGTTTGAAGGAACAGCTTAAAAAGAGAATCCTAATGTGATTTCTTTATAATGGGTGTGTTCCTTATCTTATCCTAGTGTCTAAACTCTTCTCCATGGCTGGACCCCCAAATAATATTCCTTTACGTGCTAAGGGGTATCTAGAGAGTGGGATAGGTTTAATAACTACCCTAACCCTAACGCGTACCCTAACCCTAACCCCTACCCTAACCCTAACACGTACCCTAATCCTAACCCGTACCCTAAACCGAGCCCTAACCCTAACACTAACCCTAACCCTAACCCTAACCCATACCCTACGCCGTACCCGAACCCCTCCCCGAACCCGTACCCTAAGCCGTACCCTAAGCCTAACCCTAAGCCTAACCCTAACCCTAGGCTACCCTTGACTGCTTCTGCCTCCAATAGATTTCCTAAGCACTAGTGTTTGAAGGAACAGCTTAAAAAGAGAATCCTAATGTGATTTCTTTATAATGGGTGTGTTCCTTATCTTATCCTAGTGTCTAAACTCTTCTCCATGGCTGGACCCCCAAATAATATTCCTTTACGTGCTAAGGGGTATCTAGAGAGTGGGATAGGTTTAATAACTACCCTAACCCTAACGCGTACGCTAACCCTAACCCCTACCCTAACCCTAACACGTACCCTAATCCTAACCCGTACCCTAAACCGAGCCCTAACCCTAACACTAACCCTAACCCTAACCCTAACCCATACCCTACGCCGTACCCGAACCCCTCCCCGATCCCCTACCCTAAGCCGTACCCTAACCCTAACCCTAAGCCTAACCCTAACCCTAGGCTACCCTTGACTGCTTCTGCCTCCAATAGATTTCCTAAGCACTAGTGTTTGAAGGAACAGCTTAAAAAGAGAATCCTAATGTGATTTCTTTATAATGGGTGTGTTCCTTATCTTATCCTAGTGTCTAAACTCTTCTCCATGGCTGGACCCCCAAATAATATTCCTTTACGTGCTAAGGGGTATCTAGAGAGTGGGATAGGTTTAATAACTACCCTAACCCTAACGCGTACCCTAACCCTAACCCCTACCCTAACCCTAACACGTACCCTAATCCTAACCCGTACCCTAAACCGATCCCTAACCCTAACACTAACCCTAACCCATACCCTACGCCGTACCCGAACCCCTCCCCGAACCCGTACCCTAAGCCGTACCCTAAGCCTAACCCTAAGCCTAACCCTAACCCTAGGCTACCATTGACTGCTTCTGCCTCCAATAGATTTCCTAAGCACTAGTGTTTGAAGGAACAGCTTAAAAAGAGAATCCTAATGTGATTTCTTTATAATGGGTGTGTTCCTTATCTTATCCTAGTGTCTAAACTCTTCTCCATGGCTGGACCCCCAAATAATATTCCTTTACGTGCTATGGGGTATCTAGAGAGTGGGATAGGTTTAATAACTACCCTAACCCTAACGCGTACCCTAACCCTAACACCTACCCTAACCCTAACACGTACCCTAATCCTAACCCGTACCCTAAACCGAGCCCTAACCCTAACACTAACCCTAAACCTAACCCTAACCCATACCCTACGCCGTGCCGGAACCCCTCCCCGAACCCGTACCCTAAGCCGTACCCTAAGTCTAACCCTAAGCCTAACCCTAACCCTAGGCTACCCTTGACTGCTTCTGCCTCCAATAGATTTCCTAAGCACTAGTGTTTGAAGGAACAGCTTAAAAAGAGAATCCTAATGTGATTTCTTTATAATGGGTGTGTTCCTTATCTTATCCTAGTGTCTAAACTCTTCTCCATGGCTGGACCCCCAAATAATATTCCTTTACGTGCTAAGGGGTATCTAGAGAGTGGGATAGGTTTAATAACTACCCTAACCCTAACGCGTATCCTAACCCTAACCCCTACCCTAACCCTAACACATACCCTAATCCTAACCCGTAACCTGAACCGAGCCCTAACCCTAACACTAACCCTAACCCTAACCCTAACCCATACCCTACGCCGTACCCGAACCCCTCCCCGAACCCGTACCCTAAGCCGTACCCTAAGCCTAACCCTAAGCCTAACCCTAACCCTAGGCTACCCTTGACTGCTTCTGCCTCCAATAGATTTCCTAAGCACTAGTGTTTGAAGCAACACCTTAAAAAGAGAATCCTAATGTGATTTCTTTATAATGGGTGTGTTCCTTATCTTATCCTAGTGTCTAAACTCTTCTCCATGGCTGCACCCCCAAATAATATTCCTTTACGTGCTAAGGGGTATCTAGAGAGTGGGATAGGTTTAATAACTACCCTAACCCTAACGCGTACCCTAACCCTAACCCCTACCCTAACCCTAACACGTACCCTAATCCTAACCCGTACCCTAAACCGAGCCCTAACCCTAACACTAACCCTAACCCTAACCCTAACCCATACCCTACGCCGTACCCGAACCCCTCCCCGATCCCCTACCCTAAGCCGTACCCTAACCCTAACCCTAAGCCTAACCCTAACCCTAGGCTACCCTTGACTGCTTCTGCCTCCAATAGATTTCCTAAGCACTAGTGTTTGAAGGAACAGCTTAAAAAGAGAATCCTAATGTGATTTCTTTATAATGGGTGTGTTCCTTATCTTATCCTAGTGTCTAAACTCTTCTCCATGGCTGGACCCCCAAATAATATTCCTTTACGTGCTAAGGGGTATCTAGAGAGTGGGATAGGTTTAATAACTACCCTAACCCTAACGCGTACCCTAACCCTAACCCCTACCCTAACCCTAACACGTACCCTAATCCTAACCCGTACCCTAAACCGATCCCTAACCCTAACACTAACCCTAACCCATACCCTACGCCGTACCCGAACCCCTCCCCGAACCCGTACCCTAAGCCGTACCCTAAGCCTAACCCTAAGCCTAAACCTAACCCTAGGCTACCATTGACTGCTTCTGCCTCCAATAGATTTCCTAAGCACTAGTGTTTGAAGGAACAGCTTAAAAAGAGAATCCTAATGTGATTTCTTTATAATGGGTGTGTTCCTTATCTTATCCTAGTGTCTAAACTCTTCTCCATGGCTGGACCCCCAAATAATATTCCTTTACGTGCTATGGGGTATCTAGAGAGTGGGATAGGTTTAATAACTACCCTAACCCTAACGCGTACCCTAACCCTAACACCTACCCTAACCCTAACACGTACCCTAATCCTAACCCGTACCCTAAACCGAGCCCTAACCCTAACACTAACCCTAAACCTAACCCTAACCCATACCCTACGCCGTACCCGAACCCCTCCCCGAACCCGTACCCTAAGCCGTACCCTAAGCCTAACCCTAAGCCTAACCCTAACCCTAGGCTACCCTTGACTGCTTCTGCCTCCAATAGATTTCCTAAGCACTAGTGTTTGAAGGAACAGCTTAAAAAGAGAATCCTAATGTGATTTCTTTATAATGGGTGTGTTCCTTATCTTATCCTAGTGTCTAAACTCTTCTCCATGGCTGGACCCCCAAATAATATTCCTTTACGTGCTAAGGGGTATCTAGAGAGTGGGATAGGTTTAATAACTACCCTAACCCTAACGCGTATCCTAACCCTAACCCCTACCCTAACCCTAACACATACCCTAATCCTAACCCGTAACCTGAACCAAGCCCTAACCCTAACACTAACCCTAACCCTAACCCTAACCCATACCCTACGCCGTACCCGAACCCCTCCCCGAACCCGTACCCTAAGCCGTACCCTAAGCCTAACCCTAAGCCTAACCCTAACCCTAGGCTACCCTTGACTGCTTCTGCCTCCAATAGATTTCCTAAGCACTAGTGTTTGAAGGAACAGCTTAAAAAGAGAATCCTAATGTGATTTCTTTATAATGGGTGTGTTCCTTATCTTATCCTAGTGTCTAAACTCTTCTCCATGGCTGGACCCCCAAATAATATTCCTTTACGTGCTAAGGGGTATCTAGAGAGTGGGATAGGTTTAATAACTACCCTAACCCTAACACGTAACCTAACCCTAACCCCTACCCTAACCCTAACACGTACCCTAATCCTAACCCGTACCCTAAACCGAGCCCTAACCCTAACACTAACCCTAACCCTAACCCTAACCCATACCCTACGCCGTACCCGAACCCCTCCCCGATCCCCTACCCTAAGCCGTACCCTAAGCCTAACCCTAAGCCTAACCCTAACCCTAGGCTACCCTTGACTGCTTCTGCCTCCAATAGATTTCCTAAGCACTAGTGTTTGAAGGAACAGCTTAAAAAGAGAATCCTAATGTGATTCCTTTATAATGGGTGTGTTCCTTATCTTATCCTAGTGTCTAAACTCTTCTCCATGGCTGGACCCCCAAATAATATTCCTTTACGTGCTAAGGGGTATCTAGAGAGTGGGATAGGTTTAATAACTACCCTAACCCTAACGCGTACCCTAACCCTAACCCCTACCCTAACCCTAACACGTACCCTAATCCTAACCCGTACCCTAAACCGAGCCCTAACCCTAACACTAACCCTAACCCATACCCTACGCCGTACCCGAACCCCTCCCCGAACCCGTACCCTAAGCCGTACCCTAAGCCTAACCCTAAGCCTAACCCTAACCCTAGGCTACCATTGACTGCTTCTGCCTCCAATAGATTTCCTAAGCACTAGTGTTTGAAGGAACAGCTTAAAAAGAGAATCCTAATGTGATTTCTTTATAATGGGTGTGTTCCTTATCTTATCCTAGTGTCTAAACTCTTCTCCATGGCTGGACCCCCAAATAATATTCCTTTACGTGCTAAGGGGTATCTAGAGAGTGGGATAGGTTTAATAACTACCCTAACCCTAACGCGTACCCTAACCCTAACCCCTACCCTAACCCTAACACGTACCCTAATCCTAACCCGTACCCTAAACCGATCCCTAACCCTAACACTAACCCTAACCCTAACCCTAACCCATACCCTACGCCGTACCCGAACCCCTCCCCGATCCCCTACCCTAAGCCGTACCCTAAGCCTAACCCTAAGCCTAACCCTAACCCTAGGCTACCCTTGACTGCTTCTGCCTCCAATAGATTTCCTAAGCACTAGTGTTTGAAGGAACAGCTTAAAAAGAGAATCCTAATGTGATTTCTTTATAATGGGTGTGTTCCTTATCTTATCCTAGTGTCTAAACTCTTCTCCATGGCTGGACCCCCAAATAATATTCCTTTACGTGCTAAGGGGTATCTAGAGAGTGGGATAGGTTTAATAACTACCCTAACCCTAACGCGTACCCTAACCCTAACCCCTACCCTAACCCTAACACGTACCCTAATCCTAACCCGTACCCTAAACCGAGCCCTAACCCTAACACTAACCCTAACCCATACCCTACGCCGTACCCGAACCCCTCCCCGAACCCGTACCCTAAGCCGTACCCTAAGCCTAACCCTAAGCCTAACCCTAACCCTAGGCTACCATTGACTGCTTCTGCCTCCAATAGATTTCCTAAGCACTAGTGTTTGAAGGAACAGCTTAAAAAGAGAATCCTAATGTGATTTCTTTATAATGGGTGTGTTCCTTATCTTATCCTAGTGTCTAAACTCTTCTCCATGGCTGGACCCCCAAATAATATTCCTTTACGTGCTAAGGGGTATCTAGAGAGTGGGATAGGTTTAATAACTACCCTAACCCTAACGCGTACCCTAACCCTAACACCTACCCTAACCCTAACACGTACCCTAATCCTAACCCGTACCCTAAACCGAGCCCTAACCCTAACACTAACCCTAAACCTAACCCTAACCCATACCCTACACCGTACCCGAACCCCTCCCCGAACCCGTACCCTAAGCCGTACCCTAAGCCTAACCCTAAGCCTAACCCTAAACCTAGGCTACCCTTGACTGCTTCTGCCTCCAATAGATTTCCTAAGCACTAGTGTTTGAAGGAACAGCTTAAAAAGAGAATCCTAATGTGATTTCTTTATAATGGGTGTGTTCCTTATCTTATCCTAGTGTCTAAACTCTTCTCCATGGCTGGACCCCGAAATAATATTCCTTTACGTGCTAAGGGGTATCTAGAGAGTGGGATAGGTTTAATAACTACCCTAACCCTAACGCGTACCCTAACCCTAACACCTACCCTAACCCTAACACGTACCCTAATCCTAACCCGTACCCTAAACCGAGCCCTAACCCTAACACTAACCCTAAACCTAACCCTAACCCATACCCTACGCCGTACCCGAACCCCTCCCCGAACCCGTACCCTAAGCCGTACCCTAAGCCTAACCCTAAGCCTAACCCTAACCCTAGGCTACCCTTGACTGCTTCTGCCTCCAATAGATTTCCTAAGCACTAGTGTTTGAAGGAACAGCTTAAAAAGAGAATCCTAATGTGATTTCTTTATAATGGGTGTGTTCCTTATCTTATCCTAGTGTCTAAACTCTTCTCCATGGCTGGACCCCCAAATAATATTCCTTTACGTGCTAAGGGGTATCTAGAGAGTGGGATAGGTTTAATAACTACCCTAACCCTAACGCGTACCCTAATCCTAAACCCTTCCCTAACCCTAACACGTACCCTAATCCTAACCCGTACCCTAAACCGAGCCCTAACCGTAACACTAACCCTAACCCTAACCCTAACCCATACCCTACGCCGTACCCGAACCCCTCCCCGAAACCGTACCCTAAGCCGTACCCTAAGCCTAACCCTAAGCCTAACCCTAACCCTAGGCTACCCTTGACTGCTTCTGCCTCCAATAGATTTCCTAAGCACTAGTGTTTGAAGGAACAGCTTAAAAAGAGAATCCTAATGTGATTTCTTTATAATGGGTGTGTTCCTTATCTTATCCTAGTGTCTAAACTCTTCTCCATGGCTGGACCCCCAAATAATATTCCTTTACGTGCTAAGGGGTATCTAGAGAGTGGGATAGGTTTAATAACTACCCTAACCCTAACGCGTACCCTAACCCTAACCCCTACCCTAACCCTAACACGTACCCTAATCCTAACCCGTACCCTAAACCGAGCCCTAACCCTAACACTAACCCTAACCCTAACCCTAACCCATACCCTACGCCGTACCCGAACCCCTCCCCGAACCCGTACCCTAAGCCGTACCCTAAGCCTAACCCTAAGCCTAACCCTAACCCTAGGCTACCCTTGACTGCTTCTGCCTCCAATAGATTTCCTAAGCACTAGTGTTTGAAGGAACAGCTTAAAAAGAGAATCCTAATGTGATTTCTTTATAATGGGTGTGTTCCTTATCTTATCCTAGTGTCTAAACTCTTCTCCATGGCTGGACCCCCAAATAATATTCCTTTACGTGCTAAGGGGTATCTAGAGAGTGGGATAGGTTTAATAACTACCCTAACCCGAACGCGTACCCTAACCCTAACCCCTACCCTAACCCTAACACGTACCCTAATCCTAACCCGGTCCCTAAACCGATCCCTAACCATAACACTAACCCTAACCCATACCCTACGCCGTACCCGAACCCCTCCCCGAACCCGTACCCTAAGCCATACCCTAAGCCTAACCCTAAGCCTAACCCTAACCCTAGGCTACCCTTGACTGCTTCTGCCTCCAATAGATTTCCTAAGCACTAGTGTTTGAAGGAACAGCTTAAAAAGAGAATCCTAATGTGATTTCTTTATAATGGGTGTGTTCCTTATCTTATCCTAGTGTCAAAACTCTTCTCCATGGCTGGACCCCCAAATAATATTCCTTTACGTGCTAAGGGGTATCTAGAGAGTGGGATAGGTTTAATAACTACCCTAACCCTAACGCGTAACCTAACCCTAACCCCTACCCTAACCCTAACACGTACCCTAATCCTAACCCGTACCCTAAACCGAGCCCTAACCCTAACACTAACACTAACCCTAACCCTAACCCATACCCTACGCCGTACCCGAACCCCTCCCCGAACCCGTACCCTAAGCCGTACCCTAAGCCTAACCCTAAGCCTAACCCTAACCCTAGGCTACCCTTGACTGCTTCTGCCTCCAATAGATTTCCTAAGCACTAGTGTTTGAAGGAACAGCTTAAAAAGAGAATCCTAATGTGATTTCTTTATAATGGGTGTGTTCCTTATCTTATCCTAGTGTCTAAACTCTTCTCCATGGCTGGACCCCCAAATAATATTCCTTTACGTGCTAAGGGGTATCTAGAGAGTGGGATAGGTTTAATAACTACCCTAACCCTAACGCGTACCCTAACCCTAACACCTACCCTAACCCTAACACGTACCCTAATCCTAATCCGTACCCTAAACCGAGCCCTAACCCTAACACTAACCCTAACCCTAACCCTAACCCATACCCTACGCCGTACCCGAACCCCTCCCCGATCCCCTACCCTAAGCCGTACCCTAAGCCTAACCCTAAGCCTAACCCTAACCCTAGGCTACCCTTGACTGCTTCTGCCTCCAATAGATTTCCTAAGCACTAGTGTTTGAAGGAACAGCTTAAAAAGAGAATCCTAATGTGATTTCTTTATAATGGGTGTGTTCCTTATCTTATCCTAGTGTCTAAACTCTTCTCCATGGCTGGACCCCCAAATAATATTCCTTTACGTGCTAAGGGGTATCTAGAGAGTGGGATAGGTTTAATAACTACCCTAACCCTAACGCGTACGCTAACCCTAACCCCTACCCTAACCCTAACACGTACCCTAATCCTAACCCGTACCCTAAACCGAGCCCTAACCCTAACACTAACCCTAACCCTAACCCTAACCCATACCCTACGCCGTACCCGAACCCCTCCCCGATCCCCTACCCTAAGCCGTACCCTAACCCTAACCCTAAGCCTAACCCTAACCCTAGGCTACCCTTGACTGCTTCTGCCTCCAATAGATTTCCTAAGCACTAGTGTTTGAAGGAACAGCTTAAAAAGAGAATCCTAATGTGATTTCTTTATAATGGGTGTGTTCCTTATCTTATCCTAGTGTCTAAACTCTTCTCCATGGCTGGACCCCCAAATAATATTCCTTTACGTGCTAAGGGGTATCTAGAGAGTGGGATAGGTTTAATAACTACCCTAACCCTAACGCGTACCCTAACCCTAACCCCTACCCTAACCCTAACACGTACCCTAATCCTAACCCGTACCCTAAACCGATCCCTAACCCTAACACTAACCCTAAACCATACCCTACGCCGTACCCGAACCCCTCCCCGAACCCGTACCCTAAGCCGTACCCTAAGCCTAACCCTAAGCCTAAACCTAACCCTAGGCTACCATTGACTGCTTCTGCCTCCAATAGATTTCCTAAGCACTAGTGTTTGAAGGAACAGCTTAAAAAGAGAATCCTAATGTGATTTCTTTATAATGGGTGTGTTCCTTATCTTATCCTAGTGTCTAAACTCTTCTCCATGGCTGGACCCCCAAATAATATTCCTTTACGTGCTATGGGGTATCTAGAGAGTGGGATAGGTTTAATAACTACCCTAACCCTAACGCGTACCCTAACCCTAACACCTACCCTAACCCTAACACGTACCCTAATCCTAACCCGTACCCTAAACCGAGCCCTAACCCTAACACTAACCCTAAACCTAACCCTAACCCATACCCTACACCGTACCCGAACCCCTCCCCGAACCCGTACCCTAAGCCGTACCCTAAGCCTAACCCTAAGCCTAACCCTAACCCTAGGCTACCCTTGACTGCTTCTGCCTCCAATAGATTTCCTAAGCACTAGTGTTTGAAGGAACAGCTTAAAAAGAGAATCCTAATGTGATTTCTTTATAATGGGTGTGTTCCTTATCTTATCCTAGTGTCTAAACTCTTCTCCATGGCTGGACCCCCAAATAATATTCCTTTACGTGCTAAGGGGTATCTAGAGAGTGGGATAGGTTTAATAACTACCCTAACCCTAACACGTAACCTAACCCTAACCCCTACCCTAACCCTAACACGTACCCTAATCCTAACCCGTACCCTAAACCGAGCCCTAACCCTAACACTAACCCTAACCCTAACCCTAACCCATACCCTACGCCGTACCCGAACCCCTCCCCGAACCCGTACCCTAAGCCGTACCCTAAGCCTAACCCTAAGCCTAACCCTAACCCTAGGCTACCCTTGACTGCTTCTGCCTCCAATAGATTTCCTAAGCACTAGTGTTTGAAGGAACAGCTTAAAAAGAGAATCCTAATGTGATTTCTTTATAATGGGTGTGTTCCTTATCTTATCCTAGTGTCTAAACTCTTCTCCATGGCTGGACCCCCAAATAATATTCCTTTACGTGCTAAGGGGTATCTAGAGAGTGGGATAGGTTTAATAACTACCGTAACTCTAACGCGTACCCTAACCCTAACACCTACCCTAACCCTAACACGTACCCTAATCCTAACCCGTACCCTAAACCGAGCCCTAACCCTAACACGAACCCTAACCCTAACCCTAACCCATACCCTACGCCGTACCCGAACCCCTCCCCGAACCCGTACCCTAAGCCGTACCCTAAGCCTAACCCTAAGCCTAACCCTAACCCTAGGCTACCCTTGACTGCTTCTGCCTCCAATAGATTTCCTAAGCACTAGTGTTTGAAGGAACAGCTTAAAAAGAGAATCCTAATGTGATTTCTTTATAATGGGTGTGTTCCTTATCTTATCCTAGTGTCTAAACTCTTCTCCATGGCTGGACCCCCAAATAATATTCCTTTACGTGCTAAGGGGTATCTAGAGAGTGGGATAGGTTTAATAACTACCCTAACCCTAACGCGTACCCTAACCCTAACCCCTACCCTAACCCTAACACGTACCCTAATCCTAACCCGTACCCTAAACCGAGCCCTAACCCTAACACTAACCCTAACCCTAACCCTAACCCATACCCCACGCTGTACCCGAACCCCTCCCCGATCCCCTACCCTAAGCCGTACCCTAAGCCTAACCCTAAGCCTAACCCTAACCCTAGGCTACCCTTGACTGCTTCTGCCTCCAATAGATTTCCTAAGCACTAGTGTTTGAAGGAACAGCTTAAAAAGAGAATCCTAATGTGATTTCTTTATAATGGGTGTGTTCCTTATCTTATCCTAGTGTCTAAACTCTTCTCCATGGCTGGACCCCCAAATAATATTCCTTTACGTGCTAAGGGGTATCTAGAGAGTGGGATAGGTTTAATAACTACCCTAACCCTAACACGTACCCTAACCCTAACACGTACCCTAACCCTAACACGTACCCTAATCCTAACCCGTACCCTAAACCGAGCCCTAACCCTAACACGAACCCTAACCCTAACCCTAACCCATACCCTACGCCGTACCCGAACCCCTCCCCGAACCCGTACCCTAAGCCGTACCCTAAGCCTAACCCTAAGCCTAACCCTAACCCTAGGCTACCCTTGACTGCTTCTGCCTCCAATAGATTTCCTAAGCACTAGTGTTTGAAGGAACAGCTTAAAAAGAGAATCCTAATGTGATTTCTTTATAATGGGTGTGTTCCTTATCTTATCCTAGTGTCTAAACTCTTCTCCATGGCTGGACCCCCAAATAATATTCCTTTACGTGCTAAGGGGTATCTAGAGAGTGGGATAGGTTTAATAACTACCCTAACCCTAACGCGTACCCTAACCCTAACACCTACCCTAACCCTAACACGTACCCTAATCCTAACCGGTACCCTAAACCGAGCCCTAACCCTAACACTAACCCTAACCCTAACCCTAACCCATACCCTACGCCGTACCCGAACCCCTCCCCGATCCCCTACCCTAAGCCGTACCCTAAGCCTAACCCTAAGCCTAACCCTAACCCTAGGCTACCCTTGACTGCTTCTGCCTCCAATAGATTTCCTAAGCACTAGTGTTTGAAGGAACAGCTTAAAAAGAGAATCCTAATGTGATTTCTTTATAATGGGTGTGTTCCTTATCTTATCCTAGTGTCTAAACTCTTCTCCATGGCTGGACCCCCAAATAATATTCCTTTACGTGCTAAGGGGTATCTAGAGAGTGGGATAGGTTTAATAACTACCCTAACCCTAACGCGTACGCTAACCCTAACCCCTACCCTAACCCTAACACGTACCCTAATCCTAACCCGTACCCTAAACCGAGCCCTAACCCTAACACTAACCCTAACCCTAACCCTAACCCATACCCTACGCCGTACCCGAACCCCTCCCCGATCCCCTACCCTAAGCCGTACCCTAAACCTAACCCTAAGCCTAACCCTAACCCTAGGCTACCCTTGACTGCTTCTGCCTCCAATAGATTTCCTAAGCACTAGTGTTTGAAGGAACAGCTTAAAAAGAGAATCCTAATGTGATTTCTTTATAATGGGTGTGTTCCTTATCTTATCCTAGTGTCTAAACTCTTCTCCATGGCTGGACCCCCAAATAATATTCCTTTACGTGCTAAGGGGTATCTAGAGAGTGGGATAGGTTTAATAACTACCCTAACCCTAACGCGTACCCTAACCCTAACCCCTACCCTAACCCTAACACGTACCCTAATCCTAACCCGTACCCTAAACCGATCCCTAACCCTAACACTAACCCTAACCCATACCCTACGCCGTACCCGAACCCCTCCCCGAACCCGTACCCTAAGCCGTACCCTAAGCCTAACCCTAAGCCTAACCCTAACCCTAGGCTACCATTGACTGCTTCTGCCTCCAATAGATTTCCTAAGCACTAGTGTTTGAAGGAACAGCTTAAAAAGAGAATCCTAATGTGATTTCTTTATAATGGGTGTGTTCCTTATCTTATCCTAGTGTCTAAACTCTTCTCCATGGCTGGACCCCCAAATAATATTCCTTTACGTGCTATGGGGTATCTAGAGAGTGGGATAGGTTTAATAACTACCCTAACCCTAACGCGTACCCTAACCCTAACACCTACCCTAACCCTAACACGTACCCTAATCCTAACCCGTACCCTAAACCGAGCCCTAACCCTAACACTAACCCTAAACCTAACCCTAACCCATACCCTACGCCGTACCGGAACCCCTCCCCGAACCCGTACCCTAAGCCGTACCCTAAGTCTAACCCTAAGCCTAACCCTAACCCTAGCCTACCCTTGACTGCTTCTGCCTCCAATAGATTTCCTAAGCACTAGTGTTTGAAGGAACAGCTTAAAAAGAGAATCCTAATGTGATTTCTTTATAATGGGTGTGTTCCTTATCTTATCCTAGTGTCTAAACTCTTCTCCATGGCTGGACCCCCAAATAATATTCCTTTACGTGCTAAGGGGTATCTAGAGAGTGGGATAGGTTTAATAACTACCCTAACCCTAACGCGTATCCTAACCCTAACCCCTACCCTAACCCTAACACATACCCTAATCCTAACCCGTAACCTGAACCGAGCCCTAACCCTAACACTAACCCTAACCCTAACCCTAACCCATACCCTACGCCGTACCCGAACCCCTCCCCGAACCCGTACCCTAAGCCGTACCCTAAGCCTAACCCTAAGCCTAACCCTAACCCTAGGCTACCCTTGACTGCTTCTGCCTCCAATAGATTTCCTAAGCACTAGTGTTTGAAGCAACACCTTAAAAAGAGAATCCTAATGTGATTTCTTTATAATGGGTGTGTTCCTTATCTTATCCTAGTGTCTAAACTCTTCTCAATGGCTGGACCCCCAAATAATATTCCTTTACGTGCTAAGGGGTATCTAGAGAGTGGGATAGGTTTAATAACTACCCTAACCCTAACGCGTAACCTAACCCTAACCCCTACCCTAACCCTAACACATACCCTAATCCTAACCCGTACCCTAAACCGAGCCCTAACCCTAACACGAACCCTAACCCTAACCCTAACCCATACCCTACGCCGTACCCGAACCCCTCCCCGAACCCGTACCCTAAGCCGTACCCTAAGCCTAACCCTAAGCCTAACCCTAACCCTAGGCTACCCTTGACTGCTTCTGCCTCCAATAGATTTCCTAAGCACTAGTGTTTTAAGGAACAGCTTAAAAAGAGAATCCTAATGTGATTTCTTTATAATGGGTGTGTTCCTTATCTTATCCTAGTGTCTAAACTCTTCTCCATGGCTGGACCCCCAAATAATATTCCTTTACGTGCTAAGGGGTATCTAGAGAGTGGGATAGGTTTAATAACTACCCTAACCCTAACGCGTACCCTAACCCTAACCCCTACCCTAACCCTAACACGTACCCTAATCCTAACCCGTACCCTAAACCGAGCCCTAACCCTAACACTAACCCTAACCCTAACCCTAACCCATACCCTACGCCGTACCCGAACCCCTCCCCGATCCCCTACCCTAAGCCGTACCCTAACCCTAACCCTAAGCCTAACCCTAACCCTAGGCTACCCTTGACTGCTTCTGCCTCCAATAGATTTCCTAAGCACTAGTGTTTGAAGGAACAGCTTAAAAAGAGAATCCTAATGTGATTTCTTTATAATGGGTGTGTTCCTTATCTTATCCTAGTGTCTAAACTCTTCTCCATGGCTGGACCCCCAAATAATATTCCTTTACGTGCTAAGGGGTATCTAGAGAGTGGGATAGGTTTAATAACTACCCTAACCCTAACGCGTACCCTAACCCTAACCCCTACCCTAACCCTAACACGTACCCTAATCCTAACCCGTACCCTAAACCGATCCCTAACCCTAACACTAACCCTAACCCATACCCTACGCCGTACCCGAACCCCTCCCCGAACCCGTACCCTAAGCCGAACTCTAAGCCTAACCCTAAGCCTAACCCTAACCCTAGGCTACCCTTGACTGCTTCTGCCTCCAATAGATTTCCTAAGCACTAGTGTTTGAAGGAACAGCTTAAAAAGAGAATCCTAATGTGATTTCTTTATAATGGGTGTGTTCCTTATCTTATCCTAGTGTCTAAACTCTTCTCCATGGCTGGACCCCCAAATAATATTCCTTTACGTGCTATGGGGTATCTAGAGAGTGGGATAGGTTTAATAACTACCCTAACCCTAACGCGTACCCTAACCCTAACACCTACCCTAACACTAACACGTACCCTAATCCTAACCCGTACCCTAAACCGAGCCCTAACCCTAACACTAACCCTAAACCTAACCCTAACCCATACCCTACGCCGTACCGGAACCCCTCCCCGAACCCGTACCCTAAGCCGTACCCTAAGCCTAACCCTAAGCCTAACCCTAACCCTAGGCTACCCTTGACTGCTTCTGCCTCCAATAGATTTCCTAAGCACTAGTGTTTGAAGGAACAGCTTAAAAAGAGAATCCTAATGTGATTTCTTTATAATGGGTGTGTTCCTTATCTTATCGTAGTGTCTAAACTCTTCTCCATGGCTGGACCCCCAAATAATATTCCTTTACGTGCTAAGGGGTATCTAGAGAGTGGGATAGGTTTAATAACTACCCTAACCCTAACGCGTACCCTAACCCTAACACCTACCCTAACCCTAACACGTACCCTAATCCTAACCCGTACCCTAAACCGAGCCCTAACCCTAACACGAACCCTAACCCTAACCCTAACCCATACCCTACGCCGTACCCGAACCCCTCCCCGAACCCGTACCCTAAGCCGTACCCTAAGCCTAACCCTAAGCCTAACCCTAACCCTAGGCTACCCTTGACTGCTTCTGCCTCCAATAGATTTCCTAAGCACTAGTGTTTGAAGGAACAGCTTAAAAAGAGAATCCTAATGTGATTTCTTTATAATGGGTGTGTTCCTTATCTTATCCTAGTGTCTAAACTCTTCTCCATGGCTGGACCCCCAAATAATATTCCTTTACGTGCTAAGGGGTATCTAGAGAGTGGGATAGGTTTAATAACTACCCTAACCCTAACGCGTACCCTAACCCTAACCCCTACCCTAACCCTAACACGTACCCTAATCCTAACCCGTACCCTAAACCGAGCCCTAACCCTAACACTAACCCTAACCCTAACCCTAACCCATACCCTACGCCGTACCCGAACCCCTCCCCGATCCCCTACCCTAAGCCGTACCCTAACCCTAACCCTAAGCCTAACCCTAACCCTAGGCTACCCTTGACTGCTTCTGCCTCCAATAGATTTCCTAAGCACTAGTGTTTGAAGGAACAGCTTAAAAAGAGAATCCTAATGTGATTTCTTTATAATGGGTGTGTTCCTTATCTTATCCTAGTGTCTAAACTCTTCTCCATGGCTGGACCCCCAAATAATATTCCTTTACGTGCTAAGGGGTATCTAGAGAGTGGGATAGGTTTAATAACTACCCTAACCCTAACGCGTACCCTAACCCTAACCCCTACCCTAACCCTAACACGTACCCTAATCCTAACCCGTACCCTAAACCGATCCCTAACCCTAAACCTAACCCTAACCCATACCCTACGCCGTACCCGAACCCCTCCCCGAACCCGTACCCTAAGCCGTACCCTAAGCCTAACCCTAAGCCTAACCCTAACCCTAGGCTACCCTTGACTGCTTCTGCCTCCAATAGATTTCCTAAGCACTAGTGTTTGAAGGAACAGCTTAAAAAGAGAATCCTAATGTGATTTCTTTATAATGGGTGTGTTCCTTATCTTATCCTAGTGTCTAAACTCTTCTCCATGGCTGGACCCCCAAATAATATTCCTTTACGTGCTAAGGGGTATCTAGAGAGTGGGATAGGTTTAATAACTACCCTAACCCTAACGCGTATCCTAACCCTAACCCCTACCCTAACCCTAACACATACCCTAATCCTAACCCGTAACCTGAACCAAGCCCTAACCCTAACACTAACCCTAACCCTAACCCTAACCCATACCCTACGCCGTACCCGAACCCCTCCCCGAACCCGTACCCTAAGCCGTACCCTAAGCCTAACCCTAAGCCTAACCCTAACCCTAGGCTACCCTTGACTGCTTCTGCCTCCAATAGATTTCCTAAGCACTAGTGTTTGAAGGAACAGCTTAAAAAGAGAATCCTAATGTGATTTCTTTATAATGGGTGTGTTCCTTATCTTATCCTAGTGTCTAAACTCTTCTCCATGGCTGGACCCCCAAATAATATTCCTTTACGTGCTAAGGGGTATCTAGAGAGTGGGATAGGTTTAATAACTACCCTAACCCTAACACGTAACCTAACCCTAACCCCTACCCTAACCCTAACACGTACCCTAATCCTAACCCGTACCCTAAACCGAGCCCTAACCCTAACACTAACCCTAACCCTAACCCTAACCCATACCCTACGCCGTACCCGAACCCCTCCCCGATCCCCTACCCTAAGCCGTACCCTAAGCCTAACCCTAAGCCTAACCCTAACCCTAGGCTACCCTTGACTGCTTCTGCCTCCAATAGATTTCCTAAGCACTAGTGTTTGAAGGAACAGCTTAAAAAGAGAATCCTAATGTGATTTCTTTATAATGGGTGTGTTCCTTATCTTATCCTAGTGTCTAAACTCTTCTCCATGGCTGGACCCCCAAATAATATTCCTTTACGTGCTAAGGGGTATCTAGAGAGTGGGATAGGTTTAATAACTACCCTAACCCTAACGCGTACCCTAACCCTAACCCCTACCCTAACCCTAACACGTACCCTAATCCTAACCCGTACCCTAAACCGAGCCCTAACCCTAACACTAACCCTAACCCATACCCTACGCCGTACCCGAACCCCTCCCCGAACCCGTACCCTAAGCCGTACCCTAAGCCTAACCCTAAGCCTAACCCTAACCCTAGGCTACCCTTGACTGCTTCTGCCTCCAATAGATTTCCTAAGCACTAGTGTTTGAAGGAACAGCTTAAAAAGAGAATCCTAATGTGATTTCTTTATAATGGGTGTGTTCCTTATCTTATCCTAGTGTCTAAACTCTTCTCCATGGCTGGACCCCCAAATAATATTCCTTTACGTGCTAAGGGGTATCTAGAGAGTGGGATAGGTTTAATAACTACCCTAACCCTAACGCGTACCCTAACCCTAACCCCTACCCTAACCCTAACACGTACCCTAATCCTAACCCGTACCCTAAACCGATCCCTAACCCTAACACTAACCCTAACCCATACCCTACGCCGTACCCGAACCCCTCCCCGAACCCGTACCCTAAGCCGTACCCTAAGCCTAACCCTAAGCCTAAACCTAACCCTAGGCTACCATTGACTGCTTCTGCCTCCAATAGATTTCCTAAGCACTAGTGTTTGAAGGAACAGCTTAAAAAGAGAATCCTAATGTGATTTCTTTATAATGGGTGTGTTCCTTATCTTATCCTAGTGTCTAAACTCTTCTCCATGGCTGGACCCCGAAATAATATTCCTTTACGTGCTAAGGGGTATCTAGAGAGTGGGATAGGTTTAATAACTACCCTAACCCTAACGCGTACCCTAACCCTAACACCTACCCTAACCCTAACACGTACCCTAATCCTAACCCGTACCCTAAACCGAGCCCTAACCCTAACACTAACCCTAAACCTAACCCTAACCCATACCCTACGCCGTACCCGAACCCCTCCCTGAACCCGTACCCTAAGCCGTACCCTAAGCCTAACCCTAAGCCTAACCCTAACCCTAGGCTACCCTTGACTGCTTCTGCCTCCAATAGATTTCCTAAGCACTAGTGTTTGAAGGAACAGCTTAAAAAGAGAATCCTAATGTGATTTCTTTATAATGGGTGTGTTCCTTATCTTATCCTAGTGTCTAAACTCTTCTCCATGGCTGGACCCCCAAATAATATTCCTTTACGTGCTAAGGGGTATCTAGAGAGTGGGATAGGTTTAATAACTACCCTAACCCTAACGCGTACCCTAATCCTAAACCCTTCCCTAACCCTAACACGTACCCTAATCCTAACCCGTACCCTAAACCGAGCCCTAACCGTAACACTAACCCTAACCCTAACCCTAACCCATACCCTACGCCGTACCCGAACCCCTCCCCGAAACCGTACCCTAAGCCGTACCCTAAGCCTAACCCTAAGCCTAACCCTAACCCTAGGCTACCCTTGACTGCTTCTGCCTCCAATAGATTTCCTAAGCACTAGTGTTTGAAGGAACAGCTTAAAAAGAGAATCCTAATGTGATTTCTTTATAATGGGTGTGTTCCTTATCTTATCCTAGTGCCTAAACTCTTCTCCATGGCTGGACCCCCAAATAATATTCCTTTACGTGCTAAGGGGTATCTAGAGAGTGGGATAGGTTTAATAACTACCCTAACCCTAACGCGTACCCTAACCCTAACCCCTACCCTAACCCTAACACGTACCCTAATCCTAACCCGTACCCTAAACCGAGCCCTAACCCTAACACTAACCCTAACCCTAACCCTAACCCATACCCTACGCCGTACCCGAACCCCTCCCCGAACCCGTACCCTAAGCCGTACCCTAAGCCTAACCCTAAGCCTAACCCTAACCCTAGGCTACCCTTGACTGCTTCTGCCTCCAATAGATTTCCTAAGCACTAGTGTTTGAAGGAACAGCTTAAAAAGGGAATCCTAATGTGATTTCTTTATAATGGGTGTGTTCCTTATCTTATCCTAGTGTCTAAACTCTTCTCCATGGCTGGACCCCCAAATAATATTCCTTTACGTGCTAAGGGGTATCTAGAGAGTGGGATAGGTTTAATAACTACCCTAACCCGAACGCGTACCCTAACCCTAACCCCTACCCTAACCCTAACACGTACCCTAATCCTAACCCGGTCCCTAAACCGATCCCTAACCATAACACTAACCCTAACCCATACCCTACGCCGTACCCGAACCCCTCCCCGAACCCGTACCCTAAGCCATACCCTAAGCCTAACCCTAAGCCTAACCCTAACCCTAGGCTACCCTTGACTGCTTCTGCCTCCAATAGATTTCCTAAGCACTAGTGTTTGAAGGAACAGCTTAAAAAGAGAATCCTAATGTGATTTCTTTATAATGGGTGTGTTCCTTATCTTATCCTAGTGTCAAAACTCTTCTCCATGGCTGGACCCCCAAATAATATTCCTTTACGTGCTAAGGGGTATCTAGAGAGTGGGATAGGTTTAATAACTACCCTAACCCTAACGCGTAACCTAACCCTAACCCCTACCCTAACCCTAACACGTACCCTAATCCTAAACCGTACCCTAAACCGAGCCCTAACCCTAACACTAACACTAACCCTAACCCTAACCCATACCCTACGCCGTACCCGAACCCCTCCCCGAACCCGTACCCTAAGCCGTACCCTAAGCCTAACCCTAAGCCTAACCCTAACCCTAGGCTACCCTTGACTGCTTCTGCCTCCAATAGATTTCCTAAGCACTAGTGTTTGAAGGAACAGCTTAAAAAGAGAATCCTAATGTGATTTCTTTATAATGGGTGTGTTCCTTATCTTATCCTAGTGTCTAAACTCTTCTCCATGGCTGGACCCCCAAATAATATTCCTTTACGTGCTAAGGGGTATCTAGAGAGTGGGATAGGTTTAATAACTACCCTAACCCTAACGCGTACCCTAACCCTAACACCTACCCTAACCCTAACACGTACCCTAATCCTAACCCGTACCCTAAACCGAGCCCTAACCCTAACACTAACCCTAACCCTAACCCTAACCCATACCCTACGCCGTACCCGAACCCCTCCCCAATCCCCTACCCTAAGCCGTACCCTAAGCCTAACCCTAAGCCTAACCCTAACCCTAGGCTACCATTGACTGCTTCTGCCTCCAATAGATTTCCTAAGCACTAGTGTTTGAAGGAACAGCTTAAAAAGAGAATCCTAATGTGATTTCTTTATAATGGGTGTGTTCCTTATCTTATCCTAGTGTCTAAACTCTTCTCCATGGCTGGACCCCCAAATAATATTCCTTTACGTGCTATGGGGTATCTAGAGAGTGGGATAGGTTTAATAACTACCCTAACCCTAACGCGTACCCTAACCCTAACACCTACCCTAACCCTAACACGTACCCTAATCC
The DNA here is from genome assembly GCF_028023285.1 of Balaenoptera ricei. Taxonomy (NCBI): domain Eukaryota; kingdom Metazoa; phylum Chordata; class Mammalia; order Artiodactyla; family Balaenopteridae; genus Balaenoptera; species Balaenoptera ricei. The sequence goes on from NW_026777514.1 coordinate 243,625, forward strand.
TAACCCGTACCCTAAACCGAGCCCTAACCCTAACACTAACCCTAAACCTAACCCTAACCCATACCCTACGCCGTACCCGAACCCCTCCCCGAACCCGTACCCTAAGCCGTACCCTAAGCCTAACCCTAAGCCTAACCCTAACCCTAGGCTACCCTTGACTGCTTCTGCCTCCAATAGATTTCCTAAGCACTAGTGTTTGAAGGAACAGCTTAAAAAGAGAATCCTAATGTGATTTCTTTATAATGGGTGTGTTCCTTATCTTATCCTAGTGTCTAAACTCTTCTCCATGGCTGGACCCCCAAATAATATTCCTTTACGTGCTAAGGGGTATCTAGAGAGTGGGATAGGTTTAATAACTACCCTAACCCTAACACGTAACCTAACCCTAACCCCTACCCTAACCCTAACACGTACCCTAATCCTAACCCGTACCCTAAACCGAGCCCTAACCCTAACACTAACCCTAACCCTAACCCTAACCCATACCCTACGCCGTACCCGAACCCCTCCCCGAACCCGTACCCTAAGCCGTACCCTAAGCCTAACCCTAAGCCTAACCCTAACCCTAGGCTACCCTTGACTGCTTCTGCCTCCAATAGATTTCCTAAGCACTAGTGTTTGAAGGAACAGCTTAAAAAGAGAATCCTAATGTGATTTCTTTATAATGGGTGTGTTCCTTATCTTATCCTAGTGTCTAAACTCTTCTCCATGGCTGGACCCCCAAATAATATTCCTTTACGTGCTAAGGGGTATCTAGAGAGTGGGATAGGTTTAATAACTACCGTAACTCTAACGCGTACCCTAACCCTAACACCTACCCTAACCCTAACACGTACCCTAATCCTAACCCGTACCCTAAACCGAGCCCTAACCCTAACACGAACCCTAACCCTAACCCTAACCCATACCCTACGCCGTACCCGAACCCCTCCCCGAACCCGTACCCTAAGCCGTACCCTAAGCCTAACCCTAAGCCTAACCCTAACCCTAGGCTACCCTTGACTGCTTCTGCCTCCAATAGATTTCCTAAGCACTAGTGTTTGAAGGAACAGCTTAAAAAGAGAATCCTAATGTGATTTCTTTATAATGGGTGTGTTCCTTATCTTATCCTAGTGTCTAAACTCTTCTCCATGGCTGGACCCCCAAATAATATTCCTTTACGTGCTAAGGGGTATCTAGAGAGTGGGATAGGTTTAATAACTACCCTAACCCTAACGCGTACCCTAACCCTAACACCTACCCTAACCCTAACACGTACCCTAATCCTAACCCGTAACCTAAACCGAGCCCTAACCCTAACACTAACCCTAACCCTAACCCTAACCCATACCCTACGCCGTACCCGAACCCCTCCCCGAACCCGTACCCTAAGCCGTACCCTAAGCCTAACCCTAAGCCTAACCCTAACCCTAGGCTACCCTTGACTGCTTCTGCCTCCAATAGATTTCCTAAGCACTAGTGTTTGAAGGAACAGCTTAAAAAGAGAATCCTAATGTGATTTCTTTATAATGGGTGTGTTCCTTATCTTATCCTAGTGTCTAAACTCTTCTCCATGGCTGGACCCCCAAATAATATTCCTTTACGTGCTAAGGGGTATCTAGAGAGTGGGATAGGTTTAATAACTACCCTAACCCTAACGCGTACCCTAACCCTAACCCCTACCCTAACCCTTAAACGTACCCTAATCCTAAACCGTACCCTAAACCGAGCCCTAACCCTAACTCAAACCCTAACCCTAACCCTAACCCATACCCTACACCGTACCCGAACCCCTCCCCGAACCCCTACCCTAAGCCGTACCCTAACCCTAACCCTAAGCCTAACCCTAACCCTAGGCTACCCTTGACTGCTTCTGCCTCCAATAGATTTCCTAAGCACTAGTGTTTGAAGGAACAGCTTAAAAAGAGAATCCTAATGTGATTTCTTTATAATGGGTGTGTTCCTTATCTTATCCTAGTGTCTAAACTCTTCTCCATGGCTGGACCCCCAAATAATATTCCTTTACGTGCTAAGGGGTATCTAGAGAGTGGGATACTTTTAATAACTACCCTAACCCTAATGCGTACCCTAACCCTAACCCCTACCCTAACCCTAACACGTACCCTAATCCTAACCCGTACCCTAAACCGATCCCGAACCCTAACAGTAACCCTAACCCTTACCCTAACCCATACCTTACGCCATACACGAACCCCTCCCCGAACCCGTATCCTAAGCCGTACCGTAAGCGTAACCCTCACCCTAAGCCTAACCCTAGGCTACCCTTGACTGCTTCTGCCTCCAATAGATTTCCTAAGCACTAGTGTTTTAAGGAACAGCTTAAAAAGCGAATCCTAATGTGTTTTCTTTATAATGGGTGTGTTCCTTATCTTATCCTAGTGTCTAAACTCTTCTCCATGGTGGGACCCCCAAATAATATTCCTTTACGTGCTAAGGGGTATCTAGAGAGTGGGATAGGTTTAATAACTACCCTAAACTTAACGCATAACCTAACCCTAACCCCTACCCTAACCCTAACACGTACCCTAATCCTAACCTGTACCCTAAACCGAGCCCTAACCCTAACACTAACCCTAACCCTAAACCTTACCCTACGCCGTACCCGAACCCCTCCCCGAACCCGTACCCTAAGCTGTACCCTAAGCCTAACCCTAACCCTAGGCTACCCTTGACTGCTTCTGCCTCCAATAGATTTCCTAAGCACTAGTGTTTTAAGGAATAGCTCAAAAAGAGAATCCTAATGTGATTTCTTTATAATGGGTGTGTTCCTTATCTTATCCTAGTGTCTAAACTCTTCTCCATGGCTGGACCCCCAAATAATATTCCTTTACGTGCTAAGGGGTATCTAGAGAGTGGGATAGGTTTAATGACTATCCTAACCCTAACGCGTACCCTAACCCTAACCCCTACCCTAACCCTAACACGTACCCTAATCCTAAACCGTACCCTAACCCGACCCCTAACCCTAACACTAACCCTAACCCTAACCCTAACCCATACCCTACGCCGTACCCGAACCCCTCCCCGAACCGGTACCCTAAGCCGTACCCTAAGCCTAATCCTCACCCTAAGCCTAACCCTAGGCTACCCTTGACTGCTTCTGCCTCCAATAGATTTCCTAAGCACTTGTGTTTTAAGGAACAGCTTAAAAAGAGAATCCTAATGTGATTTCTTTATAATGGGTGTGTTCCTTATCTTATCCTAGTGTCTAAACTCTTCTCCATGGCTGGAACCCCAAATAATATTACTTTTCGTGCTAAGGGGTATCTAGAGAGTGGGATAGGTTTAATAACTACCCTAACCCTAACGCGTACCCTAACCCTAACACGTACTCTAATCCTAACCCATACCCTAAACCGAGCCCGAACCCTAACAGTACCCCTAACCCTAACACTAACCCATACCCTAAGCCATACCCGAACCCCTCCACGAACCTCTATCCTAAGCCGAACCCTAAGCCTAACCCTCACCCTAAGCCTAACCCTAGGCTACCCTTGACTGCTTCAGCCTGCAATAGATTTCCTGAGCACTAGTGTTTTAAGGAAGTGGTTAAAAAGAGAATCCTAATGTGATTTCTTTATAATGGGTGTGTTCCTTATCTTATCCTAGTTTCTAAACTCTTCTCCATGGCTTGACCCCCAAATAATATTTCTTTACGTGCTAAGGGCTATCTAGAGAGTGAGATAGGTTTAATTACTACCCTAACCCTAACGCGTACCCTAACCCTAACCCCTACCCTAAACCTAACACGTACCCTAATCCTAACCCGTTCCCTAAACCGAGCCCTAACCCTAACACTAACCCTAACCCTAACCCATACCCTACGCCGTACCCGAACCCCTCCCCTAACCCGTACCCTAAGCCATACCCTAAGCCTAACCCTAACCCTCGGCTACCATTGACTGCTTCTGCCTCCAATAGATTTCCTAAGCACTAGTGTTTTAAGGAACACCTTAAAAAGAGAATCCTAATGTGATTTCTTTATAATGGGTGTGTTCCTTATCTTATCCTAGTGTCTAAACTCTTCTCCATGGCTGGACCCCCAGATAATATTCCTTTACGTGCTAAGGGGTATCTAGAGAGTGGGATAGGTTTAATAACTATCCTAACTCTAACGCGTACCCTAACCCTAACACCTACCCTAACCCTAACATGTACCCTTATCCTAACCTGTACCCTAAACGGACGCCAAACCCTAACACTAACCCTAACCCTAACCCTAACCCATACCCTACGCTGTACCCGATACCCTCCCCAAACCCGTACCCTAAGCCGTACCCTAAGCCTAACCCTAAGCCTAACCCTAACCCTAGGCTACCCTTGACTGCTTCTGCCTCCAATAGATTTCCTAAGCACTAGTGTTTTAAGGAACAGCTTAAAAAGAGAATCCTAATGTCATTTCTTTATAATGGGAGTGTTCCTTATCTTATCCTAGTGTCTAAACTCTTCTCCATGGTGGGACCCCCAAATAATATTCCTTTACGTGCTAAGGGGTATCTAGAGAGTGGGATAGGTTTAATAACTACCCTAAACTTAACGCATAACCTAACCCTAACCCCTACCCTAACCCTAACACGTACCCTAATCCTAACCCGTACCCTAAACCGAGCCCTAACCCTAACACTAACCCTAACCCTAACCCTAACCCATACCCTACGCCGTACCCGAACCCCTCCCCAAACCCCTACCCTAAGCCGTACCCTAACCCTAACCCTAAGCCTAACCCTAACCCTAGGCTACCCTTGACTGCTTCTGCCTCCAATAGATTTCCTAAGCACTAGTGTTTGAAGGAACAGCTTAAAAAGAGAATCCTAATGTGATTTCTTTTTAATGGGTGTGTTCCTTATCTTATCCTAGTGTCTAAACTCTTCTCCATGGCTGGACCCCCAAATAATATTCCTTTACGTGCTAAGGGGTATCTAGAGAGTGGGATAGGTTTAATAACTACCCTAACCCTAATGCGTACCCTAACCCTAACCCCTACCCTAACCCTAACACGTACCCTAATCCTAACCCGTACCCTAAACCGATCCCGAACCCTAACAGTAACCCTAACCCTTACCCTAACCCATACCTTACGCCATACACGAACCCCTCCCCGAACCCGTATCGTAAGCCGTACCGTAAGCGTAACCCTCACCCTAAGCCTAACCCTAGGCTACCCTTGACTGCTTCAGCCTGCAATAGATTTCCTAAGCACTAGTGTTTTAAGGAACATCTTAAAAAGAGAATCCTAATGTGATTTCTTTATAATGGGTGTGTTCTTTATCTTATCCTAGTGTCTAAACTCTTCTCCATGGCTGGAACCCCAAATAATATTCCTTTACGTGCTAAGGGGTATCTAGAGAGTGGGATAGGTTTAATAACTACCCTAACCCTAACACGTACCCTAACCCTAACCCCTACCCTATCCCTAACACGTACCCTAATCCTAACCCGTACCCTAAACCGAGCCCTAACCCTAACACTAACCCTAACACTAACCGTAACCCATACCCTACGCCTTACCCGAACCCCTCCCCGAACCCATACCCTAAGCCGTACCCTAACCCTAACCCTAAGCCTAACCCTAACCCTAGGCTACCCTTGACTGCTTCTGCCTCCAATAGATTTCCTAAGCACTAGTGTTTGAAGGAACAGCTTAAAAAGAGAATCCTAATGTGATTTCTTTATAATGGGTGTGTTCCTTATCTTATCCTAGTGTCTAAACTCTTCTCCATGGCTGGACCCCCAAATAATATCCCTTTACGTGCTAAGGGGTATCTACAGAGTGGGATAGGTTTAATAACTACCCTAACCCTAAACCGTACCATAACCCTAACCCCTACCCTAACCCTAACACGTACCCTAATCCTAACCCGTACCCTAAACCGAGCCCTAACCCTAACACTAACCCTAACCCTAACCCATACCCTACGCCGTACCCGAAACCCTCCCCGAACCCGTACCCTAAGCCGTACCCTAAACCTAACCCTAAGCCTAACCCTAACCCTAGGCTACCCTTGACTGCTTCTGCCTCCAATAGATTTCCTAAGCACTAGTGTTTTAAGGAACAGCTTAAAAAGCGAATCCTAATGTGTTTTCTTTATAATGGGTGTGTTCCTTATCTTATCCTAGTGTCTAAACTCTTCTCCATGGTGGGACCCCCAAATAATATTCCTTTACGTGCTAAGGGGTATCTAGAGAGTGGGATAGGTTTAATAACTACCCTAAACTTAACGCATAACCTAACCCTAACCCCTACCCTAACGCTAACACGTACCCAAATCCTAACCTGTACCCTAAACCGAGCCCTAACCCTAACACTAACCCTAACCCTAAACCTTACCCTACGCCGTACCCGAACCCCTCCCCGAACCCGTACCCTAAGCCTAACCCTAAGCCTAACCCTAACCCTAGGCTACCCTTGACTGCTTCTGCCTCCAATAGATTTCCTAAGCACTAGTGTTTGAAGGAACAGCTTAAAAAGAGAATCCTAATGTGATTTCTTTATAATGGGTGTGTTCCTTATCTTATCCTAGTGTCTAAACTCTTCTCCATGGCTGGACCCCCAAATAATATTCCTTTACGTGCTAAGGGGTATCTAGAGAGTGGGATAGGTTTAATAACTACCCTAACCCTAACGCGTACCCTAACCCTAAACCGTACCCTAACCCTAACACGTACCCTAATCCTAACCCGTACCCTAAACCGAGCCCTAACCCTAACACTAACCCTAACCCTAACCCTAACCCATACCCTACGCCGTACCCGAACCCCTCCCCGAAACCGTACCCTAAGCCGTACCCTAACCCTAACCCTAAGACTAACCCTAACCCTAGGCTACCCTTGACTGCTTCTCCCTCCAATAGATCTCCTAAGCACTAGTGTTTGAAGGAACAGCTTAAAAAGAGAATCCTAATGTGATTTCTTTATAATGGGTGTGTTCCTTATCTTATCCTAGTGTCTAAACTCTTCTCCATGGCTGGACCCCCAAATAATATTCCTTTACGTGCTAAGGGGTATCTAGAGAGTGGGATAGGTTTAATAACTACCCTAACCCTAACGCGTACCCTAACCCTAACCCCTACCCTAACCCTAACACGTACCCTAATCCTAACCCGTAACCTAAACCGAGCCCTAACCCTAACACTAACCCTAACCCTAACCCTAACCCATACCCTACGCCGTACCCGAACCCCTCCCCGAACCCGTACCCTAAGCCGTACCCTAAGCCTAACCCTAAGCCTAACCCTAACCCTAGGCTACCCTTGACTGCTTCTGCCTCCAATAGATTTCCTAAGCACTAGTGTTTGAAGGAACAGCTTAAAAAGAGAATCCTAATGTGATTTCTTTATAATGGGTGTGTTCCTTATCTTATCCTAGTGTCTAAACTCTTCTCCATGGCTGGACCCCCAAATAATATTCCTTTACGTGCTAAGGGGTATCTAGAGAGTGGGATAGGTTTAATAACTACCCTAACCCTAACGCGTACCCTAACCCTAACCCCTACCCTAACCCTTAAACGTACCCTAATCCTAACCCGTACCCTAAACCGAGCCCTAACCCTAACTCAAACCCTAACCCTAACCCTAACCCATACCCTACACCGTACCCGAACCCCTCCCCGAACCCCTACCCTAAGCCGTACCCTAACCCTAACCCTAAGCCTAACCCTAACCCTAGGCTACCCTTGACTGCTTCTGCCTCCAATAGATTTCCTAAGCACTAGTGTTTGAAGGAACAGCTTAAAAAGAGAATCCTAATGTGATTTCTTTATAATGGGTGTGTTCCTTATCTTATCCTAGTGTCTAAACTCTTCTCCATGGCTGGACCCCCAAATAATATTCCTTTACGTGCTAAGGGGTATCTAGAGAGTGGGATAGGTTTAATAACTACCCTAACCCTAATGCGTACCCTAACCCTAACCCCTACCCTAACCCTAACACGTACCCTAATCCTAACCCGTACCCTAAACCGATCCCGAACCCTAACAGTTACCCTAACCCTTACCCTAACCCATACCTTACGCCATACACGAACCCCTCCCCGAACCCGTATCCTAAGCCGTACCGTAAGCGTAACCCTCACCCTAAGCCTAACCCTAGGCTACCCTTGACTGCTTCTGCCTCCAATAGATTTCCTAAGCACTAGTGTTTTAAGGAACAGCTTAAAAAGCGAATCCTAATGTGTTTTCTTTATAATGGGTGTGTTCCTTATCTTATCCTAGTGTCTAAACTCTTCTCCATGGTGGGACCCCCAAATAATATTCCTTTACGTGCTAAGGGGTATCTAGAGAGTGGGATAGGTTTAATAACTACCCTAAACTTAACGCATAACCTAACCCTAACCCCTACCCTAACCCTAACACGTACCCTAATCCTAACCTGTACCCTAAACCGAGCCCTAACCCTAACACTAACCCTAACCCTAAACCTTACCCTACGCCGTACCCGAACCCCTCCCCGAACCCGTACCCTAAGCTGTACCCTAAGCCTAACCCTAACCCTAGGCTACCCTTGACTGCTTCTGCCTCCAATAGATTTCCTAAGCACTAGTGTTTTAAGGAATAGCTTAAAAAGAGAATCCTAATGTGATTTCTTTATAATGGGTGTGTTCCTTATCTTATCCTAGTGTCTAAACTCTTCTCCATGGCTGGACCCCCAAATAATATTCCTTTACGTGCTAAGGGGTATCTAGAGAGTGGGATAGGTTTAATGACTATCCTAACCCTAACGCGTACCCTAACCCTAACCCCTACCCTAACCCTAACACGTACCCTAATCCTAAACCGTACCCTAACCCGACCCCTAACCCTAACACTAACCCTAACCCTAACCCTAACCCATACCCTACGCCGTACCCGAACCCCTCCCCGAACCGGTACCCTAAGCCGTACCCTAAGCCTAATCCTCACCATAAGCCTAACCCTAGGCTACCCTTGACTGCTTCTGCCTCCAATAGATTTCCTAAGCACTTGTGTTTTAAGGAACAGCTTAAAAAGAGAATCCTAATGTGATTTCTTTATAATGGGTGTGTTCCTTATCTTATCCTAGTGTCTAAACTCTTCTCCATGGCTGGAACCCCAAGTAATATTACTTTTCGTGCTAAGGGGTATCTAGAGAGTGGGATAGGTTTAATAACTACCCTAACCCTAACGCGTACCCTAACCCTAACACGTACCCTAATCCTAACCCATACCCTAAACCGAGCCCGAACCCTAACAGTACCCCTAACCCTAACACTAACCCATACCCTAAGCCATACCCGAACCCCTCCACGAACCTCTATCCTAAGCCGAACCCTAAGCCTAACCCTCACCCTAAGCCTAACCCTAGGCTACCCTTGACTGCTTAAGCCTGCAATAGATTTCCTGAGCACTAGTGTTTTAAGGAAGTGGTTAAAAAGAGAATCCTAATGTGATTTCTTTATAATGGGTGTGTTCCTTATCTTATCCTAGTTTCTAAACTCTTCTCCATGGCTTGACCCCCAAATAATATTTCTTTACGTGCTAAGGGCTATCTAGAGAGTGAGATAGGTTTAATTACTACCCTAACCCTAACGCGTACCCTAACCCTAACCCCTACCCTAAACCTAACACGTACCCTAATCCTAACCCGTACCCTAAACCAAGCCCTAACCCTAACACTAACCCTAACCCTAACCCATACCCTACGCCGTACCCGAACCCCTCCCCTAACCCGTACCCTAAGCCATACCCTAAGCCTAACCCTAACCCTCGGCTACCATTGACTGCTTCTGCCTCCAATAGATTTCCTAAGCACTAGTGTTTTAAGGAACACCTTAAAAAGAGAATCCTAATGTGATTTCTTTATAATGGGTGTGTTCCGTATCTTATCCTAGTGTCTAAACTCTTCTCCATGGCTGGACCCCCAGATAATATTCCTTTACGTGCTAAGGGGTATCTAGAGAGTGGGATAGGTTTAATAACTATCCTAACTCTAACGCGTACCCTAACCCTAACACCTACCCTAACCCTAACATGTACCCTTATCCTAACCTGTACCCTAAACGGACGCCAAACCCTAACACTAACCCTAACCCTAACCCTAACCCATACCCTACGCTGTACCCGATACCCTCCCCGAACCCGTACCCTAAGCCGTACCCTAAGCCTAACCCTAAGCCTAAACCTAACCCTAGGCTACCCTTGACTGCTTCTGCCTCCAATAGATTTCCTAAGCACTAGTGTTTTAAGGAACAGCTTAAAAAGAGAATCCTAATGTCATTTCTTTTTAATGGGAGTGTTCCTTATCTTATCCTAGTGTCTAAACTCTTCTCCATGGTGGGACCCCCAAATAATATTCCTTTACGTGCTAAGGGGTATCTAGAGAGTGGGATAGGTTTAATAACTACCCTAAACTTAACGCATAACCTAACCCTAACCCCTACCCTAACCCTAACACGTACCCTAATCCTAACCCGTACGCTAAACCGAGCCCTAACCCTAACACTAACCCTAACCCTAACCCTAACCCATACCCTACGCCGTACCCGAACCCCTCCCCGAACCCCTACCCTAAGCCGTACCCTAAGCCTAACCCTAAGCCTAACCCTAACCCTAGGCTACCCTTGACTGCTTCTGCCTCCAATAGATTTCCTAAGCACTAGTGTTTGAAGGAACAGCTTAAAAAGAGAATCCTAATGTGATTTCTTTATAATGGGTGTGTTCCTTATCTTATCCTAGTGTCTAAACTCTTCTCCATGGCTGGACCCCCAAATAATATTCCTTTACGTGCTAAGGGGTATCTAGAGAGTGGGATAGGTTTAATAACTACCCTAACCCTAATGCGTACCCTAACCCTAACCCCTACCCTAACCCTAACACGTACCCTAATCCTAACCCGTACCCTAAACCGATCCCGAACCCTAACAGTAACCCTAACCCTTACCCTAACCCATACCTTACGCCATACACGAACCCCTCCCCGTACCCGTATCGTAAGCCGTACCGTAAGCGTAACCCTCACCCTAAGCCTAACCCTAGGCTACCCTTGACTGCTTCAGCCTGCAATAGATTTCCTAAGCACTAGTGTTTTAAGGAACATCTTAAAAAGAGAATCCTAATGTGATTTCTTTATAATGGGTGTGTTCTTTATCTTATCCTAGTGTCTAAACTCTTCTCCATGGCTGGAACCCCAAATAATATTCCTTTACGTGCTAAGGGGTATCTAGAGAGTGGGATAGGTTTAATAACTACCCTAACCCTAACACGTACCCTAACCCTAACCCCTACCCTATCCCTAACACGTACCCTAATCCTAACCCGTACCCTAAACCGAGCCCTAACCCTAACACTAACCCTAACACTAACCGTAACCCATACCCTACGCCGTACCCGAACCCCTCCCCGAACCCATACCCTAAGCCGTACCCTAACCCTAACCCTAAGCCTAACCCTAACCCTAGGCTACCCTTGACTGCTTCTGCCTCCAATAGATTTCCTAAGCACTAGTGTTTGAAGGAACAGCTTAAAAAGAGAATCCTAATGTGATTTCTTTATAATGGGTGTGTTCCTTATCTTATCCTAGTGTCTAAACTCTTCTCCATGGCTGGACCCCCAAATAATATCCCTTTACGTGCTAAGGGGTATCTACAGAGTGGGATAGGTTTAATAACTACCCTAACCCTAAACCGTACCATAACCCTAACCCCTACCCTAACCCTAACACGTACCCTAATCCTAACCCGTACCCTAAACCGAGCCCTAACCCTAACACTAACCCTAACGCTAACCCATACCCTACGCCGTACCCGAAACCCTCCCCGAACCCGTACCCTAAGCCGTACCCTAAACCTAACCCTAAGCCTAACCCTAACCCTAGGCTACCCTTGACTGCTTCTGCCTCCAATAGATTTCCTAAGCACTAGTGTTTTAAGGAACAGCTTAAAAAGCGAATCCTAATGTGTTTTCTTTATAATGGGTGTGTTCCTTATCTTATCCTAGTGTCTAAACTCTTCTCCATGGTGGGACCCCCAAATAATATTCCTTTACGTGCTAAGGGGTATCTAGAGAGTGGGATAGGTTTAATAACTACCCTAAACTTAACGCATAACCTAACCCTAACCCCTACCCTAACCCTAACACGTACCCAAATCCTAACCTGTACCCTAAACCGAGCCCTAACCCTAACACTAACCCTAACCCTAAACCTTACCCTACGCCGTACCCGAACCCCTCCCCGAACCCGTACCCTAAGCTGTACCCTAAGCCTAACCCTAACCCTAGGCTACCCTTGACTGCTTCTGCCTCCAATAGATTTCCTAAGCACTAGTGTTTGAAGGAACAGCTTAAAAAGAGAATCCTAATGTGATTTCTTTATAATGGGTGTGTTCCTTATCTTATCCTAGTGTCTAAACTCTTCTCCATGGCTGGACCCCCAAATAATATTCCTTTACGTGCTAAGGGGTATCTAGAGAGTGGGATAGGTTTAATAACTACCCTAACCCTAATGCGTACCCTAACCCTAACACCTACCCTAACCCTAACACGTACCCTAATCCTAACCCGTACCCTAAACCGAGCCCTAACCCTAACACTAACCCTAACCCTAACCCTATCCCATACCCTACGCCGTACCCGAACCCCTCCCCGAACCCGTACCCTAAGCCGTACCCTAAGCCTAACCCTAAGCCTAACCCTAACCCTAGGCTACCCTTGACTGCTTCTCCCTCCAGTAGATCTCCTAAGCACTAGTGTTTGAAGGAACAGCTTAAAAAGAGAATCCTAATGTGATTTCTTTATAATGGGTGTGTTCCTTATCTTATCCTAGTGTCTAAACTCTTCTCCATGGCTGGACCCCCAAATAATATTCCTTTACGTGCTAAGGGGTATCTAGAGAGTGGGATAGGTTTAATAACTACCCTAACCCTAACGCGTACCCTAACCCTAACCCCTACCCTAACCCTAACACGTACCCTAATCCTAACCCGTAACCTAAACCGAGCCCTAACCCTAACACTAACCCTAACCCTAACCCTAACCCATACCCTACGCCGTACCCGAACCCCTCCCCGAACCCGTACCCTAAGCCGTACCCTAAGCCTAACCCTAAGCCTAACCCTAACCCTAGGCTACCCTTGACTGCTTCTGCCTCCAATAGATTTCCTAAGCACTAGTGTTTGAAGGAACAGCTTAAAAAGAGAATCCTAATGTGATTTCTTTATAATGGGTGTGTTCCTTATCTTATCCTAGTGTCTAAACTCTTCTCCATGGCTGGACCCCCAAATAATATTCCTTTACGTGCTAAGGGGTATCTAGAGAGTGGGATAGGTTTAATAACTACCCTAACCCTAATGCGTACCCTAACCCTAACCCCTACCCTAACCCTAACACGTAACCTAATCCTAACCCGTACCCTAAACCGATCCCGAACCCTAACAGTTACCCTAACCCTTACCCTAACCCATACCTTACGCCATACACGAACCCCTCCCCGAACCCGTATCCTAAGCCGTACCGTAAGCGTAACCCTCACCCTAAGCCTAACCCTAGGCTACCCTTGACTGCTTCTGCCTCCAATAGATTTCCTAAGCACTAGTGTTTTAAGGAACAGCTTAAAAAGCGAATCCTAATGTGTTTTCTTTATAATGGGTGTGTTCCTTATCTTATCCTAGTGTCTAAACTCTTCTCCATGGTGGGACCCCCAAATAATATTCCTTTACGTGCTAAGGGGTATCTAGAGAGTGGGATAGGTTTAATAACTACCCTAAACTTAACGCATAACCTAACCCTAACCCCTACCCTAACCCTAACACGTACCCTAATCCTAACCTGTACCCTAAACCGAGCCCTAACCCTAACACTAACCCTAACCCTAAACCTTACCCTACGCCGTACCCGAACCCCTCCCCGAACCCGTACCCTAACCTGTACCCTAAGCCTAACCCTAACCCTAGGCTACCCTTGACTGCTTCTGCCTCCAATAGATTTCCTAAGCACTAGTGTTTTAAGGAATAGCTTAAAAAGAGAATCCTAATGTGATTTCTTTATAATGGGTGTGTTCCTTATCTTATCCTAGTGTCTAAACTCTTCTCCATGGCTGGACCCCCAAATAATATTCCTTTACGTGCTAAGGGGTATCTAGAGAGTGGGATAGGTTTAATGACTATCCTAACCCTAACGCGTACCCTAACCCTAACCCCTACCCTAACCCTAACACGTACCCTAATCCTAAACCGTACCCTAACCCGACCCCTAACCCTAACACTAACCCTAACCCTAACCCTAACCCATACCCTACGCCGTACCCGAACCCCTCCCCGAACCGGTACCCTAAGCCGTACCCTAAGCCTAATCCTCACCATAAGCCTAACCCTAGGCTACCCTTGACTGCTTCTGCCTCCAATAGATTTCCTAAGCACTTGTGTTTTAAGGAACAGCTTAAAAAGAGAATCCTAATGTGATTTCTTTATAATGGGTGTGTTCCTTATCTTATCCTAGTGTCTAAACTCTTCTCCATGGCTGGAACCCCAAGTAATATTACTTTTCGTGCTAAGGGGTATCTAGAGAGTGGGATAGGTTTAATAACTACCCTAACCCTAACGCGTACCCTAACCCTAACACGTACCCTAATCCTAACCCATACCCTAAACCGAGCCCGAACCCTAACAGTACCCCTAACCCTAACACTAACCCATACCCTAAGCCATACCCGAACCCCTCCACGAACCTCTATCCTAAGCCGAACCCTAAGCCTAACCCTCACCCTAAGCCTAACCCTAGGCTACCCTTGACTGCTTAAGCCTGCAATAGATTTCCTGAGCACTAGTGTTTTAAGGAAGTGGTTAAAAAGAGAATCCTAATGTGATTTCTTTATAATGGGTGTGTTCCTTATCTTATCCTAGTTTCTAAACTCTTCTCCATGGCTTGACCCCCAAATAATATTTCTTTACGTGCTAAGGGCTATCTAGAGAGTGAGATAGGTTTAATTACTACCCTAACCCTAACGCGTACCCTAACCCTAACCCCTACCCTAAACCTAACACGTACCCTAATCCTAACCCGTACCCTAAACCAAGCCCTAACCCTAACACTAACCCTAACCCTAACCCATACCCTACGCCGTACCCGAACCCCTCCCCTAACCCGTACCCTAAGCCATACCCTAAGCCTAACCCTAACCCTCGGCTACCATTGACTGCTTCTGCCTCCAATAGATTTCCTAAGCACTAGTGTTTTAAGGAACACCTTAAAAAGAGAATCCTAATGTGATTTCTTTATAATGGGTGTGTTCCGTATCTTATCCTAGTGTCTAAACTCTTCTCCATGGCTGGACCCCCAGATAATATTCCTTTACGTGCTAAGGGGTATCTAGAGAGTGGGATAGGTTTAATAACTATCCTAACTCTAACGCGTACCCTAACCCTAACACCTACCCTAACCCTAACATGTACCCTTATCCTAACCTGTACCCTAAACGGACGCCAAACCCTAACACTAACCCTAACCCTAACCCTAACCCATACCCTACGCTGTACCCGATACCCTCCCCGAACCCGTACCCTAAGCCGTACCCTAAGCCTAACCCTAAGCCTAACCCTAACCCTAGGCTACCCTTGACTGCTTCTGCCTCCAATAGATTTCCTAAGCACTAGTGTTTTAAGGAACAGCTTAAAAAGAGAATCCTAATGTCATTTCTTTTTAATGGGAGTGTTCCTTATCTTATCCTAGTGTCTAAACTCTTCTCCATGGTGGGACCCCCAAATAATATTCCTTTACGTGCTAAGGGGTATCTAGAGAGTGGGATAGGTTTAATAACTACCCTAAACTTAACGCATAACCTAACCCTAACCCCTACCCTAACCCTAACACGTACCCTAATCCTAACCCGTACCCTAAACCGAGCCCTAACCCTAACACTAACCCTAACCCTAACCCTAACCCATACCCTACGCCGTACCCGAACCCCTCCCCAAACCCCTACCCTAAGCCGTACCCTAACCCTAACCCTAACCCTAGGCTACCCTTGACTGCTTCTGCCTCCAATAGATTTCCTAAGCACTAGTGTTTGAAGGAACAGCTTAAAAAGAGAATCCTAATGTGATTTCTTTATAATGGGTGTGTTCCTTATCTTATCCTAGTGTCTAAACTCTTCTCCATGGCTGGACCCCCAAATAATATTCCTTTACGTGCGAAGGGGTATCTAGAGAGTGGGATAGGTTTAATAACTACCCTAACCCTAATGCGTACCCTAACCCTAACCCCTACCCTAACCCTAACACGTACCCTAATCCTAACCCGTACCCTAAACCGATCCCGAACCCTAACAGTAACCCTAACCCTTACCCTAACCCATACCTTACGCCATACACGAACCCCTCCCCGTACCCGTATCGTAAGCCGTACCGTAAGCGTAACCCTCACCCTAAGCCTAACCCTAGGCTACCCTTGACTGCTTCAGCCTGCAATAGATTTCCTAAGCACTAGTGTTTTAAGGAACATCTTAAAAAGAGAATCCTAATGTGATTTCTTTATAATGGGTGTGTTCTTTATCTTATCCTAGTGTCTAAACTCTTCTCCATGGCTGGAACCCCAAATAATATTCCTTTACGTGCTAAGGGGTATCTAGAGAGTGGGATAGGTTTAATAACTACCCTAACCCTAACACGTACCCTAACCCTAACCCCTACCCTATCCCTAACACGTACCCTAATCCTAACCCGTACCCTAAACCGAGCCCTAACCCTAACACTAACCCTAACACTAACCGTAACCCATACCCTACGCCGTACCCGAACCCCTCCCCGAACCCATACCCTAAGCCGTACCCTAACCCTAACCCTAAGCCTAACCCTAACCCTAGGCTACCCTTGACTGCTTCTGCCTCCAATAGATTTCCTAAGCACTAGTGTTTGAAGGAACAGCTTAAAAAGAGAATCCTAATGTGATTTCTTTATAATGGGTGTGTTCCTTATCTTATCCTAGTGTCTAAACTCTTCTCCATGGCTGGACCCCCAAATAATATTCCTTTACGTGCTAAGGGGTATCTAGAGAGTGGGATAGGTTTAATAACTACCCTAACCCTAACGCGTACCCTAACCCTAACCCCTACCCTAACCCTAACACGTACCCTAATCCTAACCCGTACCCTAAACCGATCCCTAACCCTAACACTAACCCTAACCCATACCCTACGCCGTACCCGAACCCCTCCCCGAACCCGTACCCTAAGCCGTACCCTAAGCCTAACCCTAAGCCTAACCCTAACCCTAGGCTACCATTGACTGCTTCTGCCTCCAATAGATTTCCTAAGCACTAGTGTTTGAAGGAACAGCTTAAAAAGAGAATCCTAATGTGATTTCTTTATAATGGGTGTGTTCCTTATCTTATCCTAGTGTCTAAACTCTTCTCCATGGCTGGACCCCCAAATAATATTCCTTTACGTGCTATGGGGTATCTAGAGAGTGGGATAGGTTTAATAACTACCCTAACCCTAACGCGTACCCTAACCCTAACACCTACCCTAACCCTAACACGTACCCTAATCCTAACCCGTACCCTAAACCGAGCCCTAACCCTAACACTAACCCTAAACCTAACCCTAACCCATACCCTACGCCGTACCGGAACCCCTCCCCGAACCCGTACCCTAAGCCGTACCCTAAGTCTAACCCTAAGCCTAACCCTAACCCTAGGCTACCCTTGACTGCTTCTGCCTCCAATAGATTTCCTAAGCACTAGTGTTTGAAGGAACAGCTTAAAAAGAGAATCCTAATGTGATTTCTTTATAATGGGTGTGTTCCTTATCTTATCCTAGTGTCTAAACTCTTCTCCATGGCTGGACCCCCAAATAATATTCCTTTACGTGCTAAGGGGTATCTAGAGAGTGGGATAGGTTTAATAACTACCCTAACCCTAACGCGTATCCTAACCCTAACCCCTACCCTAACCCTAACACATACCCTAATCCTAACCCGTAACCTGAACCGAGCCCTAACCCTAACACTAACCCTAACCCTAACCCTAACCCATACCCTACGCCGTACCCGAACCCCTCCCCGAACCCGTACCCTAAGCCGTACCCTAAGCCTAACCCTAAGCCTAACCCTAACCCTAGGCTACCCTTGACTGCTTCTGCCTCCAATAGATTTCCTAAGCACTAGTGTTTGAAGCAACACCTTAAAAAGAGAATCCTAATGTGATTTCTTTATAATGGGTGTGTTCCTTATCTTATCCTAGTGTCTAAACTCTTCTCAATGGCTGGACCCCCAAATAATATTCCTTTACGTGCTAAGGGGTATCTAGAGAGTGGGATAGGTTTAATAACTACCCTAACCCTAACGCGTAACCTAACCCTAACCCCTACCCTAACCCTAACACATACCCTAATCCTAACCCGTACCCTAAACCGAGCCCTAACCCTAACACGAACCCTAACCCTAACCCTAACCCATACCCTACGCCGTACCCGAACCCCTCCCCGAACCCGTACCCTAAGCCGTACCCTAAGCCTAACCCTAAGCCTAACCCTAACCCTAGGCTACCCTTGACTGCTTCTGCCTCCAATAGATTTCCTAAGCACTAGTGTTTTAAGGAACAGCTTAAAAAGAGAATCCTAATGTGATTTCTTTATAATGGGTGTGTTCCTTATCTTATCCTAGTGTCTAAACTCTTCTCCATGGCTGGACCCCCAAATAATATTCCTTTACGTGCTAAGGGGTATCTAGAGAGTGGGATAGGTTTAATAACTACCCTAACCCTAACGCGTACCCTAACCCTAACCCCTACCCTAACCCTAACACGTACCCTAATCCTAACCCGTACCCTAAACCGAGCCCTAACCCTAACACTAACCCTAACCCTAACCCTAACCCATACCCTACGCCGTACCCGAACCCCTCCCCGATCCCCTACCCTAAGCCGTACCCTAACCCTAACCCTAAGCCTAACCCTAACCCTAGGCTACCCTTGACTGCTTCTGCCTCCAATAGATTTCCTAAGCACTAGTGTTTGAAGGAACAGCTTAAAAAGAGAATCCTAATGTGATTTCTTTATAATGGGTGTGTTCCTTATCTTATCCTAGTGTCTAAACTCTTCTCCATGGCTGGACCCCCAAATAATATTCCTTTACGTGCTAAGGGGTATCTAGAGAGTGGGATAGGTTTAATAACTACCCTAACCCTAACGCGTACCCTAACCCTAACCCCTACCCTAACCCTAACACGTACCCTAATCCTAACCCGTACCCTAAACCGATCCCTAACCCTAACACTAACCCTAACCCATACCCTACGCCGTACCCGAACCCCTCCCCGAACCCGTACCCTAAGCCGAACTCTAAGCCTAACCCTAAGCCTAACCCTAACCCTAGGCTACCCTTGACTGCTTCTGCCTCCAATAGATTTCCTAAGCACTAGTGTTTGAAGGAACAGCTTAAAAAGAGAATCCTAATGTGATTTCTTTATAATGGGTGTGTTCCTTATCTTATCCTAGTGTCTAAACTCTTCTCCATGGCTGGACCCCCAAATAATATTCCTTTACGTGCTATGGGGTATCTAGAGAGTGGGATAGGTTTAATAACTACCCTAACCCTAACGCGTACCCTAACCCTAACACCTACCCTAACACTAACACGTACCCTAATCCTAACCCGTACCCTAAACTGAGCCCTAACCCTAACACTAACCCTAAACCTAACCCTAACCCATACCCTACGCCGTACCGGAACCCCTCCCCGAACCCGTACCCTAAGCCGTACCCTAAGCCTAACCCTAAGCCTAACCCTAACCCTAGGCTACCCTTGACTGCTTCTGCCTCCAATAGATTTCCTAAGCACTAGTGTTTGAAGGAACAGCTTAAAAAGAGAATCCTAATGTGATTTCTTTATAATGGGTGTGTTCCTTATCTTATCGTAGTGTCTAAACTCTTCTCCATGGCTGGACCCCCAAATAATATTCCTTTACGTGCTAAGGGGTATCTAGAGAGTGGGATAGGTTTAATAACTACCCTAACCCTAACGCGTACCCTAACCCTAACACCTACCCTAACCCTAACACGTACCCTAATCCTAACCCGTACCCTAAACCGAGCCCTAACCCTAACACGAACCCTAACCCTAACCCTAACCCATACCCTACGCCGTACCCGAACCCCTCCCCGAACCCGTACCCTAAGCCGTACCCTAAGCCTAACCCTAAGCCTAACCCTAACCCTAGGCTACCCTTGACTGCTTCTGCCTCCAATAGATTTCCTAAGCACTAGTGTTTGAAGGAACAGCTTAAAAAGAGAATCCTAATGTGATTTCTTTATAATGGGTGTGTTCCTTATCTTATCCTAGTGTCTAAACTCTTCTCCATGGCTGGACCCCCAAATAATATTCCTTTACGTGCTAAGGGGTATCTAGAGAGTGGGATAGGTTTAATAACTACCCTAACCCTAACGCGTACCCTAACCCTAACCCCTACCCTAACCCTAACACGTACCCTAATCCTAACCCGTACCCTAAACCGAGCCCTAACCCTAACACTAACCCTA
Organism: Balaenoptera ricei; assembly: GCF_028023285.1. NCBI lineage: Eukaryota > Metazoa > Chordata > Mammalia > Artiodactyla > Balaenopteridae > Balaenoptera > Balaenoptera ricei. The sequence continues at coordinate 264,101 of NW_026777514.1, forward strand.
ACCCTAACCCTAACCCATACCCTACGCCGTACCCGAACCCCTCCCCGATCCCCTACCCTAAGCCGTACCCTAACCCTAACCCTAAGCCTAACCCTAACCCTAGGCTACCCTTGACTGCTTCTGCCTCCAATAGATTTCCTAAGCACTAGTGTTTGAAGGAACAGCTTAAAAAGAGAATCCTAATGTGATTTCTTTATAATGGGTGTGTTCCTTATCTTATCCTAGTGTCTAAACTCTTCTCCATGGCTGGACCCCCAAATAATATTCCTTTACGTGCTAAGGGGTATCTAGAGAGTGGGATAGGTTTAATAACTACCCTAACCCTAACGCGTACCCTAACCCTAACCCCTACCCTAACCCTAACACGTACCCTAATCCTAACCCGTACCCTAAACCGATCCCTAACCCTAAACCTAACCCTAACCCATACCCTACGCCGTACCCGAACCCCTCCCCGAACCCGTACCCTAAGCCGTACCCTAAGCCTAACCCTAAGCCTAACCCTAACCCTAGGCTACCCTTGACTGCTTCTGCCTCCAATAGATTTCCTAAGCACTAGTGTTTGAAGGAACAGCTTAAAAAGAGAATCCTAATGTGATTTCTTTATAATGGGTGTGTTCCTTATCTTATCCTAGTGTCTAAACTCTTCTCCATGGCTGGACCCCCAAATAATATTCCTTTACGTGCTAAGGGGTATCTAGAGAGTGGGATAGGTTTAATAACTACCCTAACCCTAACGCGTATCCTAACCCTAACCCCTACCCTAACCCTAACACATACCCTAATCCTAACCCGTAACCTGAACCAAGCCCTAACCCTAACACTAACCCTAACCCTAACCCTAACCCATACCCTACGCCGTACCCGAACCCCTCCCCGAACCCGTACCCTAAGCCGTACCCTAAGCCTAACCCTAAGCCTAACCCTAACCCTAGGCTACCCTTGACTGCTTCTGCCTCCAATAGATTTCCTAAGCACTAGTGTTTGAAGGAACAGCTTAAAAAGAGAATCCTAATGTGATTTCTTTATAATGGGTGTGTTCCTTATCTTATCCTAGTGTCTAAACTCTTCTCCATGGCTGGACCCCCAAATAATATTCCTTTACGTGCTAAGGGGTATCTAGAGAGTGGGATAGGTTTAATAACTACCCTAACCCTAACACGTAACCTAACCCTAACCCCTACCCTAACCCTAACACGTACCCTAATCCTAACCCGTACCCTAAACCGAGCCCTAACCCCTAACACTAACCCTAACCCTAACCCATACCCTACGCCGTACCCGAACCCCTCCCCGATCCCCTACCCTAAGCCGTACCCTAAGCCTAACCCTAAGCCTAACCCTAACCCTAGGCTACCCTTGACTGCTTCTGCCTCCAATAGATTTCCTAAGCACTAGTGTTTGAAGGAACAGCTTAAAAAGAGAATCCTAATGTGATTTCTTTATAATGGGTGTGTTCCTTATCTTATCCTAGTGTCTAAACTCTTCTCCATGGCTGGACCCCCAAATAATATTCCTTTACGTGCTAAGGGGTATCTAGAGAGTGGGATAGGTTTAATAACTACCCTAACCCTAACGCGTACCCTAACCCTAACCCCTACCCTAACCCTAACACGTACCCTAATCCTAACCCGTACCCTAAACCGAGCCCTAACCCTAACACTAACCCTACCTAACCATACCCTACGCCGTACCCGAACCCCTCCCCGAACCCGTACCCTAAGCCGTACCCTAAGCCTAACCCTAAGCCTAACCCTAACCCTAGGCTACCCTTGACTGCTTCTGCCTCCAATAGATTTCCTAAGCACTAGTGTTTGAAGGAACAGCTTAAAAAGAGAATCCTAATGTGATTTCTTTATAATGGGTGTGTTCCTTATCTTATCCTAGTGTCTAAACTCTTCTCCATGGCTGGACCCCCAAATAATATTCCTTTACGTGCTAAGGGGTATCTAGAGAGTGGATAGGTTTAATAACTACCCTAACCCTAACGCGTACCCTAACCCTAACCCCTACCCTAACCCTAACACGTACCCTAATCCTAACCCGTACCCTAAACCGATCCCTAACCCTAACACTAACCCTAACCCATACCCTACGCCGTACCCGAACCCCTCCCCGAACCCGTACCCTAAGCCGTACCCTAAGCCTAACCCTAAGCCTAAACCTAACCCTAGGCTACCATTGACTGCTTCTGCCTCCAATAGATTTCCTAAGCACTAGTGTTTGAAGGAACAGCTTAAAAAGAGAATCCTAATGTGATTTCTTTATAATGGGTGTGTTCCTTATCTTATCCTAGTGTCTAAACTCTTCTCCATGGCTGGACCCCGAAATAATATTCCTTTACGTGCTAAGGGGTATCTAGAGAGTGGGATAGGTTTAATAACTACCCTAACCCTAACGCGTACCCTAACCCTAACACCTACCCTAACCCTAACACGTACCCTAATCCTAACCCGTACCCTAAACCGAGCCTAACCCTAACACTAACCCTAAACCTAACCCTAACCCATACCCTACGCCGTACCCGAACCCCTCCCTGAACCCGTACCCTAAGCCGTACCCTAAGCCTAACCCTAAGCCTAACCCTAACCCTAGGCTACCCTTGACTGCTTCTGCCTCCAATAGATTTCCTAAGCACTAGTGTTTGAAGGAACAGCTTAAAAAGAGAATCCTAATGTGATTTCTTTATAATGGGTGTGTTCCTTATCTTATCCTAGTGTCTAAACTCTTCTCCATGGCTGGACCCCCAAATAATATTCCTTTACGTGCTAAGGGGTATCTAGAGAGTGGGATAGGTTTAATAACTACCCTAACCCTAACGCGTACCCTAATCCTAAACCCTTCCCTAACCCTAACACGTACCCTAATCCTAACCCGTACCCTAAACCGAGCCCTAACCGTAACACTAACCCTAACCCTAACCCTAACCCATACCCTACGCCGTACCCGAACCCCTCCCCGAAACCGTACCCTAAGCCGTACCCTAAGCCTAACCCTAAGCCTAACCCTAACCCTAGGCTACCCTTGACTGCTTCTGCCTCCAATAGATTTCCTAAGCACTAGTGTTTGAAGGAACAGCTTAAAAAGAGAATCCTAATGTGATTTCTTTATAATGGGTGTGTTCCTTATCTTATCCTAGTGCCTAAACTCTTCTCCATGGCTGGACCCCCAAATAATATTCCTTTACGTGCTAAGGGGTATCTAGAGAGTGGGATAGGTTTAATAACTACCCTAACCCTAACGCGTACCCTAACCCTAACCCCTACCCTAACCCTAACACGTACCCTAATCCTAACCCGTACCCTAAACCGAGCCCTAACCCTAACACTAACCCTAACCCTAACCCTAACCCATACCCTACGCCGTACCCGAACCCCTCCCCGAACCCGTACCCTAAGCCGTACCCTAAGCCTAACCCTAAGCCTAACCCTAACCCTAGGCTACCCTTGACTGCTTCTGCCTCCAATAGATTTCCTAAGCACTAGTGTTTGAAGGAACAGCTTAAAAAGGGAATCCTAATGTGATTTCTTTATAATGGGTGTGTTCCTTATCTTATCCTAGTGTCTAAACTCTTCTCCATGGCTGGACCCCCAAATAATATTCCTTTACGTGCTAAGGGGTATCTAGAGAGTGGGATAGGTTTAATAACTACCCTAACCCGAACGCGTACCCTAACCCTAACCCCTACCCTAACCCTAACACGTACCCTAATCCTAACCCGGTCCCTAAACCGATCCCTAACCATAACACTAACCCTAACCCATACCCTACGCCGTACCCGAACCCCTCCCCGAACCCGTACCCTAAGCCATACCCTAAGCCTAACCCTAAGCCTAACCCTAACCCTAGGCTACCCTTGACTGCTTCTGCCTCCAATAGATTTCCTAAGCACTAGTGTTTGAAGGAACAGCTTAAAAAGAGAATCCTAATGTGATTTCTTTATAATGGGTGTGTTCCTTATCTTATCCTAGTGTCAAAACTCTTCTCCATGGCTGGACCCCCAAATAATATTCCTTTACGTGCTAAGGGGTATCTAGAGAGTGGGATAGGTTTAATAACTACCCTAACCCTAACGCGTAACCTAACCCTAACCCCTACCCTAACCCTAACACGTACCCTAATCCTAACCCGTACCCTAAACCGAGCCCTAACCCTAACACTAACACTAACCCTAACCCTAACCCATACCCTACGCCGTACCCGAACCCCTCCCCGAACCCGTACCCTAAGCCGTACCCTAAGCCTAACCCTAAGCCTAACCCTAACCCTAGGCTACCCTTGACTGCTTCTGCCTCCAATAGATTTCCTAAGCACTAGTGTTTGAAGGAACAGCTTAAAAAGAGAATCCTAATGTGATTTCTTTATAATGGGTGTGTTCCTTATCTTATCCTAGTGTCTAAACTCTTCTCCATGGCTGGACCCCCAAATAATATTCCTTTACGTGCTAAGGGGTATCTAGAGAGTGGGATAGGTTTAATAACTACCCTAACCCTAACGCGTACCCTAACCCTAACACCTACCCTAACCCTAACACGTACCCTAATCCTAACCCGTACCCTAAACCGAGCCCTAACCCTAACACTAACCCTAACCCTAACCCTAACCCATACCCTACGCCGTACCCGAACCCCTCCCCGATCCCCTACCCTAAGCCGTACCCTAAGCCTAACCCTAAGCCTAACCCTAACCCTAGGCTACCATTGACTGCTTCTTCTGCCTCCAATAGATTTCCTAAGCACTAGTGTTTGAAGGAACAGCTTAAAAAGAGAATCCTAATGTGATTTCTTTATAATGGGTGTGTTCCTTATCTTATCCTAGTGTCTAAACTCTTCTCCATGGCTGGACCCCCAAATAATATTCCTTTACGTGCTATGGGGTATCTAGAGAGTGGGATAGGTTTAATAACTACCCTAACCCTAACGCGTACCCTAACCCTAACACCTACCCTAACCCTAACACGTACCCTAATCCTAACCCGTACCCTAAACCGAGCCCTAACCCTAACACTAACCCTAAACCTAACCCTAACCCATACCCTACGCCGTACCCGAACCCCTCCCCGAACCCGTACCCTAAGCCGTACCCTAAGCCTAACCCTAAGCCTAACCCTAACCCTAGGCTACCCTTGACTGCTTCTGCCTCCAATAGATTTCCTAAGCACTAGTGTTTGAAGGAACAGCTTAAAAAGAGAATCCTAATGTGATTTCTTTATAATGGGTGTGTTCCTTATCTTATCCTAGTGTCTAAACTCTTCTCCATGGCTGGACCCCCAAATAATATTCCTTTACGTGCTAAGGGGTATCTAGAGAGTGGGATAGGTTTAATAACTACCCTAACCCTAACACGTAACCTAACCCTAACCCCTACCCTAACCCTAACACGTACCCTAATCCTAACCCGTACCCTAAACCGAGCCCTAACCCTAACACTAACCCTAACCCTAACCCTAACCCATACCCTACGCCGTACCCGAACCCCTCCCCGAACCCGTACCCTAAGCCGTACCCTAAGCCTAACCCTAAGCCTAACCCTAACCCTAGGCTACCCTTGACTGCTTCTGCCTCCAATAGATTTCCTAAGCACTAGTGTTTGAAGGAACAGCTTAAAAAGAGAATCCTAATGTGATTTCTTTATAATGGGTGTGTTCCTTATCTTATCCTAGTGTCTAAACTCTTCTCCATGGCTGGACCCCCAAATAATATTCCTTTACGTGCTAAGGGGTATCTAGAGAGTGGGATAGGTTTAATAACTACCGTAACTCTAACGCGTACCCTAACCCTAACACCTACCCTAACCCTAACACGTACCCTAATCCTAACCCGTACCCTAAACCGAGCCCTAACCCTAACACGAACCCTAACCCTAACCCTAACCCATACCCTACGCCGTACCCGAACCCCTCCCCGAACCCGTACCCTAAGCCGTACCCTAAGCCTAACCCTAAGCCTAACCCTAACCCTAGGCTACCCTTGACTGCTTCTGCCTCCAATAGATTTCCTAAGCACTAGTGTTTGAAGGAACAGCTTAAAAAGAGAATCCTAATGTGATTTCTTTATAATGGGTGTGTTCCTTATCTTATCCTAGTGTCTAAACTCTTCTCCATGGCTGGACCCCCAAATAATATTCCTTTACGTGCTAAGGGGTATCTAGAGAGTGGGATAGGTTTAATAACTACCCTAACCCTAACGCGTACCCTAACCCTAACACCTACCCTAACCCTAACACGTACCCTAATCCTAACCCGTAACCTAAACCGAGCCCTAACCCTAACACTAACCCTAACCCTAACCCTAACCCATACCCTACGCCGTACCCGAACCCCTCCCCGAACCCGTACCCTAAGCCGTACCCTAAGCCTAACCCTAAGCCTAACCCTAACCCTAGGCTACCCTTGACTGCTTCTGCCTCCAATAGATTTCCTAAGCACTAGTGTTTGAAGGAACAGCTTAAAAAGAGAATCCTAATGTGATTTCTTTATAATGGGTGTGTTCCTTATCTTATCCTAGTGTCTAAACTCTTCTCCATGGCTGGACCCCCAAATAATATTCCTTTACGTGCTAAGGGGTATCTAGAGAGTGGGATAGGTTTAATAACTACCCTAACCCTAACGCGTACCCTAACCCTAACCCCTACCCTAACCCTTAAACGTACCCTAATCCTAAACCGTACCCTAAACCGAGCCCTAACCCTAACTCAAACCCTAACCCTAACCCTAACCCATACCCTACACCGTACCCGAACCCCTCCCCGAACCCCTACCCTAAGCCGTACCCTAACCCTAACCCTAAGCCTAACCCTAACCCTAGGCTACCCTTGACTGCTTCTGCCTCCAATAGATTTCCTAAGCACTAGTGTTTGAAGGAACAGCTTAAAAAGAGAATCCTAATGTGATTTCTTTATAATGGGTGTGTTCCTTATCTTATCCTAGTGTCTAAACTCTTCTCCATGGCTGGACCCCCAAATAATATTCCTTTACGTGCTAAGGGGTATCTAGAGAGTGGGATACTTTTAATAACTACCCTAACCCTAATGCGTACCCTAACCCTAACCCCTACCCTAACCCTAACACGTACCCTAATCCTAACCCGTACCCTAAACCGATCCCGAACCCTAACAGTAACCCTAACCCTTACCCTAACCCATACCTTACGCCATACACGAACCCCTCCCCGAACCCGTATCCTAAGCCGTACCGTAAGCGTAACCCTCACCCTAAGCCTAACCCTAGGCTACCCTTGACTGCTTCTGCCTCCAATAGATTTCCTAAGCACTAGTGTTTTAAGGAACAGCTTAAAAAGCGAATCCTAATGTGTTTTCTTTATAATGGGTGTGTTCCTTATCTTATCCTAGTGTCTAAACTCTTCTCCATGGTGGGACCCCCAAATAATATTCCTTTACGTGCTAAGGGGTATCTAGAGAGTGGGATAGGTTTAATAACTACCCTAAACTTAACGCATAACCTAACCCTAACCCCTACCCTAACCCTAACACGTACCCTAATCCTAACCTGTACCCTAAACCGAGCCCTAACCCTAACACTAACCCTAACCCTAAACCTTACCCTACGCCGTACCCGAACCCCTCCCCGAACCCGTACCCTAAGCTGTACCCTAAGCCTAACCCTAACCCTAGGCTACCCTTGACTGCTTCTGCCTCCAATAGATTTCCTAAGCACTAGTGTTTTAAGGAATAGCTCAAAAAGAGAATCCTAATGTGATTTCTTTATAATGGGTGTGTTCCTTATCTTATCCTAGTGTCTAAACTCTTCTCCATGGCTGGACCCCCAAATAATATTCCTTTACGTGCTAAGGGGTATCTAGAGAGTGGGATAGGTTTAATGACTATCCTAACCCTAACGCGTACCCTAACCCTAACCCCTACCCTAACCCTAACACGTACCCTAATCCTAAACCGTACCCTAACCCGACCCCTAACCCTAACACTAACCCTAACCCTAACCCTAACCCATACCCTACGCCGTACCCGAACCCCTCCCCGAACCGGTACCCTAAGCCGTACCCTAAGCCTAATCCTCACCCTAAGCCTAACCCTAGGCTACCCTTGACTGCTTCTGCCTCCAATAGATTTCCTAAGCACTTGTGTTTTAAGGAACAGCTTAAAAAGAGAATCCTAATGTGATTTCTTTATAATGGGTGTGTTCCTTATCTTATCCTAGTGTCTAAACTCTTCTCCATGGCTGGAACCCCAAATAATATTACTTTTCGTGCTAAGGGGTATCTAGAGAGTGGGATAGGTTTAATAACTACCCTAACCCTAACGCGTACCCTAACCCTAACACGTACTCTAATCCTAACCCATACCCTAAACCGAGCCCGAACCCTAACAGTACCCCTAACCCTAACACTAACCCATACCCTAAGCCATACCCGAACCCCTCCACGAACCTCTATCCTAAGCCGAACCCTAAGCCTAACCCTCACCCTAAGCCTAACCCTAGGCTACCCTTGACTGCTTCAGCCTGCAATAGATTTCCTGAGCACTAGTGTTTTAAGGAAGTGGTTAAAAAGAGAATCCTAATGTGATTTCTTTATAATGGGTGTGTTCCTTATCTTATCCTAGTTTCTAAACTCTTCTCCATGGCTTGACCCCCAAATAATATTTCTTTACGTGCTAAGGGCTATCTAGAGAGTGAGATAGGTTTAATTACTACCCTAACCCTAACGCGTACCCTAACCCTAACCCCTACCCTAAACCTAACACGTACCCTAATCCTAACCCGTTCCCTAAACCGAGCCCTAACCCTAACACTAACCCTAACCCTAACCCATACCCTACGCCGTACCCGAACCCCTCCCCTAACCCGTACCCTAAGCCATACCCTAAGCCTAACCCTAACCCTCGGCTACCATTGACTGCTTCTGCCTCCAATAGATTTCCTAAGCACTAGTGTTTTAAGGAACACCTTAAAAAGAGAATCCTAATGTGATTTCTTTATAATGGGTGTGTTCCTTATCTTATCCTAGTGTCTAAACTCTTCTCCATGGCTGGACCCCCAGATAATATTCCTTTACGTGCTAAGGGGTATCTAGAGAGTGGGATAGGTTTAATAACTATCCTAACTCTAACGCGTACCCTAACCCTAACACCTACCCTAACCCTAACATGTACCCTTATCCTAACCTGTACCCTAAACGGACGCCAAACCCTAACACTAACCCTAACCCTAACCCTAACCCATACCCTACGCTGTACCCGATACCCTCCCCAAACCCGTACCCTAAGCCGTACCCTAAGCCTAACCCTAAGCCTAACCCTAACCCTAGGCTACCCTTGACTGCTTCTGCCTCCAATAGATTTCCTAAGCACTAGTGTTTTAAGGAACAGCTTAAAAAGAGAATCCTAATGTCATTTCTTTATAATGGGAGTGTTCCTTATCTTATCCTAGTGTCTAAACTCTTCTCCATGGTGGGACCCCCAAATAATATTCCTTTACGTGCTAAGGGGTATCTAGAGAGTGGGATAGGTTTAATAACTACCCTAAACTTAACGCATAACCTAACCCTAACCCCTACCCTAACCCTAACACGTACCCTAATCCTAACCCGTACCCTAAACCGAGCCCTAACCCTAACACTAACCCTAACCCTAACCCTAACCCATACCCTACGCCGTACCCGAACCCCTCCCCAAACCCCTACCCTAAGCCGTACCCTAACCCTAACCCTAAGCCTAACCCTAACCCTAGGCTACCCTTGACTGCTTCTGCCTCCAATAGATTTCCTAAGCACTAGTGTTTGAAGGAACAGCTTAAAAAGAGAATCCTAATGTGATTTCTTTTTAATGGGTGTGTTCCTTATCTTATCCTAGTGTCTAAACTCTTCTCCATGGCTGGACCCCCAAATAATATTCCTTTACGTGCTAAGGGGTATCTAGAGAGTGGGATAGGTTTAATAACTACCCTAACCCTAATGCGTACCCTAACCCTAACCCCTACCCTAACCCTAACACGTACCCTAATCCTAACCCGTACCCTAAACCGATCCCGAACCCTAACAGTAACCCTAACCCTTACCCTAACCCATACCTTACGCCATACACGAACCCCTCCCCGAACCCGTATCGTAAGCCGTACCGTAAGCGTAACCCTCACCCTAAGCCTAACCCTAGGCTACCCTTGACTGCTTCAGCCTGCAATAGATTTCCTAAGCACTAGTGTTTTAAGGAACATCTTAAAAAGAGAATCCTAATGTGATTTCTTTATAATGGGTGTGTTCTTTATCTTATCCTAGTGTCTAAACTCTTCTCCATGGCTGGAACCCCAAATAATATTCCTTTACGTGCTAAGGGGTATCTAGAGAGTGGGATAGGTTTAATAACTACCCTAACCCTAACACGTACCCTAACCCTAACCCCTACCCTATCCCTAACACGTACCCTAATCCTAACCCGTACCCTAAACCGAGCCCTAACCCTAACACTAACCCTAACACTAACCGTAACCCATACCCTACGCCGTACCCGAACCCCTCCCCGAACCCATACCCTAAGCCGTACCCTAACCCTAACCCTAAGCCTAACCCTAACCCTAGGCTACCCTTGACTGCTTCTGCCTCCAATAGATTTCCTAAGCACTAGTGTTTGAAGGAACAGCTTAAAAAGAGAATCCTAATGTGATTTCTTTATAATGGGTGTGTTCCTTATCTTATCCTAGTGTCTAAACTCTTCTCCATGGCTGGACCCCCAAATAATATCCCTTTACGTGCTAAGGGGTATCTACAGAGTGGGATAGGTTTAATAACTACCCTAACCCTAAACCGTACCATAACCCTAACCCCTACCCTAACCCTAACACGTACCCTAATCCTAACCCGTACCCTAAACCGAGCCCTAACCCTAACACTAACCCTAACCCTAACCCATACCCTACGCCGTACCCGAAACCCTCCCCGAACCCGTACCCTAAGCCGTACCCTAAACCTAACCCTAAGCCTAACCCTAACCCTAGGCTACCCTTGACTGCTTCTGCCTCCAATAGATTTCCTAAGCACTAGTGTTTTAAGGAACAGCTTAAAAAGCGAATCCTAATGTGTTTTCTTTATAATGGGTGTGTTCCTTATCTTATCCTAGTGTCTAAACTCTTCTCCATGGTGGGACCCCCAAATAATATTCCTTTACGTGCTAAGGGGTATCTAGAGAGTGGGATAGGTTTAATAACTACCCTAAACTTAACGCATAACCTAACCCTAACCCCTACCCTAACGCTAACACGTACCCAAATCCTAACCTGTACCCTAAACCGAGCCCTAACCCTAACACTAACCCTAACCCTAAACCTTACCCTACGCCGTACCCGAACCCCTCCCCGAACCCGTACCCTAAGCCTAACCCTAAGCCTAACCCTAACCCTAGGCTACCCTTGACTGCTTCTGCCTCCAATAGATTTCCTAAGCACTAGTGTTTGAAGGAACAGCTTAAAAAGAGAATCCTAATGTGATTTCTTTATAATGGGTGTGTTCCTTATCTTATCCTAGTGTCTAAACTCTTCTCCATGGCTGGACCCCCAAATAATATTCCTTTACGTGCTAAGGGGTATCTAGAGAGTGGGATAGGTTTAATAACTACCCTAACCCTAACGCGTACCCTAACCCTAAACCGTACCCTAACCCTAACACGTACCCTAATCCTAACCCGTACCCTAAACCGAGCCCTAACCCTAACACTAACCCTAACCCTAACCCTAACCCATACCCTACGCCGTACCCGAACCCCTCCCCGAAACCGTACCCTAAGCCGTACCCTAACCCTAACCCTAAGACTAACCCTAACCCTAGGCTACCCTTGACTGCTTCTCCCTCCAATAGATCTCCTAAGCACTAGTGTTTGAAGGAACAGCTTAAAAAGAGAATCCTAATGTGATTTCTTTATAATGGGTGTGTTCCTTATCTTATCCTAGTGTCTAAACTCTTCTCCATGGCTGGACCCCCAAATAATATTCCTTTACGTGCTAAGGGGTATCTAGAGAGTGGGATAGGTTTAATAACTACCCTAACCCTAACGCGTACCCTAACCCTAACCCCTACCCTAACCCTAACACGTACCCTAATCCTAACCCGTAACCTAAACCGAGCCCTAACCCTAACACTAACCCTAACCCTAACCCTAACCCATACCCTACGCCGTACCCGAACCCCTCCCCGAACCCGTACCCTAAGCCGTACCCTAAGCCTAACCCTAAGCCTAACCCTAACCCTAGGCTACCCTTGACTGCTTCTGCCTCCAATAGATTTCCTAAGCACTAGTGTTTGAAGGAACAGCTTAAAAAGAGAATCCTAATGTGATTTCTTTATAATGGGTGTGTTCCTTATCTTATCCTAGTGTCTAAACTCTTCTCCATGGCTGGACCCCCAAATAATATTCCTTTACGTGCTAAGGGGTATCTAGAGAGTGGGATAGGTTTAATAACTACCCTAACCCTAACGCGTACCCTAACCCTAACCCCTACCCTAACCCTTAAACGTACCCTAATCCTAACCCGTACCCTAAACCGAGCCCTAACCCTAACTCAAACCCTAACCCTAACCCTAACCCATACCCTACACCGTACCCGAACCCCTCCCCGAACCCCTACCCTAAGCCGTACCCTAACCCTAACCCTAAGCCTAACCCTAACCCTAGGCTACCCTTGACTGCTTCTGCCTCCAATAGATTTCCTAAGCACTAGTGTTTGAAGGAACAGCTTAAAAAGAGAATCCTAATGTGATTTCTTTATAATGGGTGTGTTCCTTATCTTATCCTAGTGTCTAAACTCTTCTCCATGGCTGGACCCCCAAATAATATTCCTTTACGTGCTAAGGGGTATCTAGAGAGTGGGATAGGTTTAATAACTACCCTAACCCTAATGCGTACCCTAACCCTAACCCCTACCCTAACCCTAACACGTACCCTAATCCTAACCCGTACCCTAAACCGATCCCGAACCCTAACAGTTACCCTAACCCTTACCCTAACCCATACCTTACGCCATACACGAACCCCTCCCCGAACCCGTATCCTAAGCCGTACCGTAAGCGTAACCCTCACCCTAAGCCTAACCCTAGGCTACCCTTGACTGCTTCTGCCTCCAATAGATTTCCTAAGCACTAGTGTTTTAAGGAACAGCTTAAAAAGCGAATCCTAATGTGTTTTCTTTATAATGGGTGTGTTCCTTATCTTATCCTAGTGTCTAAACTCTTCTCCATGGTGGGACCCCCAAATAATATTCCTTTACGTGCTAAGGGGTATCTAGAGAGTGGGATAGGTTTAATAACTACCCTAAACTTAACGCATAACCTAACCCTAACCCCTACCCTAACCCTAACACGTACCCTAATCCTAACCTGTACCCTAAACCGAGCCCTAACCCTAACACTAACCCTAACCCTAAACCTTACCCTACGCCGTACCCGAACCCCTCCCCGAACCCGTACCCTAAGCTGTACCCTAAGCCTAACCCTAACCCTAGGCTACCCTTGACTGCTTCTGCCTCCAATAGATTTCCTAAGCACTAGTGTTTTAAGGAATAGCTTAAAAAGAGAATCCTAATGTGATTTCTTTATAATGGGTGTGTTCCTTATCTTATCCTAGTGTCTAAACTCTTCTCCATGGCTGGACCCCCAAATAATATTCCTTTACGTGCTAAGGGGTATCTAGAGAGTGGGATAGGTTTAATGACTATCCTAACCCTAACGCGTACCCTAACCCTAACCCCTACCCTAACCCTAACACGTACCCTAATCCTAAACCGTACCCTAACCCGACCCCTAACCCTAACACTAACCCTAACCCTAACCCTAACCCATACCCTACGCCGTACCCGAACCCCTCCCCGAACCGGTACCCTAAGCCGTACCCTAAGCCTAATCCTCACCATAAGCCTAACCCTAGGCTACCCTTGACTGCTTCTGCCTCCAATAGATTTCCTAAGCACTTGTGTTTTAAGGAACAGCTTAAAAAGAGAATCCTAATGTGATTTCTTTATAATGGGTGTGTTCCTTATCTTATCCTAGTGTCTAAACTCTTCTCCATGGCTGGAACCCCAAGTAATATTACTTTTCGTGCTAAGGGGTATCTAGAGAGTGGGATAGGTTTAATAACTACCCTAACCCTAACGCGTACCCTAACCCTAACACGTACCCTAATCCTAACCCATACCCTAAACCGAGCCCGAACCCTAACAGTACCCCTAACCCTAACACTAACCCATACCCTAAGCCATACCCGAACCCCTCCACGAACCTCTATCCTAAGCCGAACCCTAAGCCTAACCCTCACCCTAAGCCTAACCCTAGGCTACCCTTGACTGCTTAAGCCTGCAATAGATTTCCTGAGCACTAGTGTTTTAAGGAAGTGGTTAAAAAGAGAATCCTAATGTGATTTCTTTATAATGGGTGTGTTCCTTATCTTATCCTAGTTTCTAAACTCTTCTCCATGGCTTGACCCCCAAATAATATTTCTTTACGTGCTAAGGGCTATCTAGAGAGTGAGATAGGTTTAATTACTACCCTAACCCTAACGCGTACCCTAACCCTAACCCCTACCCTAAACCTAACACGTACCCTAATCCTAACCCGTACCCTAAACCAAGCCCTAACCCTAACACTAACCCTAACCCTAACCCATACCCTACGCCGTACCCGAACCCCTCCCCTAACCCGTACCCTAAGCCATACCCTAAGCCTAACCCTAACCCTCGGCTACCATTGACTGCTTCTGCCTCCAATAGATTTCCTAAGCACTAGTGTTTTAAGGAACACCTTAAAAAGAGAATCCTAATGTGATTTCTTTATAATGGGTGTGTTCCGTATCTTATCCTAGTGTCTAAACTCTTCTCCATGGCTGGACCCCCAGATAATATTCCTTTACGTGCTAAGGGGTATCTAGAGAGTGGGATAGGTTTAATAACTATCCTAACTCTAACGCGTACCCTAACCCTAACACCTACCCTAACCCTAACATGTACCCTTATCCTAACCTGTACCCTAAACGGACGCCAAACCCTAACACTAACCCTAACCCTAACCCTAACCCATACCCTACGCTGTACCCGATACCCTCCCCGAACCCGTACCCTAAGCCGTACCCTAAGCCTAACCCTAAGCCTAAACCTAACCCTAGGCTACCCTTGACTGCTTCTGCCTCCAATAGATTTCCTAAGCACTAGTGTTTTAAGGAACAGCTTAAAAAGAGAATCCTAATGTCATTTCTTTTTAATGGGAGTGTTCCTTATCTTATCCTAGTGTCTAAACTCTTCTCCATGGTGGGACCCCCAAATAATATTCCTTTACGTGCTAAGGGGTATCTAGAGAGTGGGATAGGTTTAATAACTACCCTAAACTTAACGCATAACCTAACCCTAACCCCTACCCTAACCCTAACACGTACCCTAATCCTAACCCGTACGCTAAACCGAGCCCTAACCCTAACACTAACCCTAACCCTAACCCTAACCCATACCCTACGCCGTACCCGAACCCCTCCCCGAACCCCTACCCTAAGCCGTACCCTAAGCCTAACCCTAAGCCTAACCCTAACCCTAGGCTACCCTTGACTGCTTCTGCCTCCAATAGATTTCCTAAGCACTAGTGTTTGAAGGAACAGCTTAAAAAGAGAATCCTAATGTGATTTCTTTATAATGGGTGTGTTCCTTATCTTATCCTAGTGTCTAAACTCTTCTCCATGGCTGGACCCCCAAATAATATTCCTTTACGTGCTAAGGGGTATCTAGAGAGTGGGATAGGTTTAATAACTACCCTAACCCTAATGCGTACCCTAACCCTAACCCCTACCCTAACCCTAACACGTACCCTAATCCTAACCCGTACCCTAAACCGATCCCGAACCCTAACAGTAACCCTAACCCTTACCCTAACCCATACCTTACGCCATACACGAACCCCTCCCCGTACCCGTATCGTAAGCCGTACCGTAAGCGTAACCCTCACCCTAAGCCTAACCCTAGGCTACCCTTGACTGCTTCAGCCTGCAATAGATTTCCTAAGCACTAGTGTTTTAAGGAACATCTTAAAAAGAGAATCCTAATGTGATTTCTTTATAATGGGTGTGTTCTTTATCTTATCCTAGTGTCTAAACTCTTCTCCATGGCTGGAACCCCAAATAATATTCCTTTACGTGCTAAGGGGTATCTAGAGAGTGGGATAGGTTTAATAACTACCCTAACCCTAACACGTACCCTAACCCTAACCCCTACCCTATCCCTAACACGTACCCTAATCCTAACCCGTACCCTAAACCGAGCCCTAACCCTAACACTAACCCTAACACTAACCGTAACCCATACCCTACGCCGTACCCGAACCCCTCCCCGAACCCATACCCTAAGCCGTACCCTAACCCTAACCCTAAGCCTAACCCTAACCCTAGGCTACCCTTGACTGCTTCTGCCTCCAATAGATTTCCTAAGCACTAGTGTTTGAAGGAACAGCTTAAAAAGAGAATCCTAATGTGATTTCTTTATAATGGGTGTGTTCCTTATCTTATCCTAGTGTCTAAACTCTTCTCCATGGCTGGACCCCCAAATAATATCCCTTTACGTGCTAAGGGGTATCTACAGAGTGGGATAGGTTTAATAACTACCCTAACCCTAAACCGTACCATAACCCTAACCCCTACCCTAACCCTAACACGTACCCTAATCCTAACCCGTACCCTAAACCGAGCCCTAACCCTAACACTAACCCTAACGCTAACCCATACCCTACGCCGTACCCGAAACCCTCCCCGAACCCGTACCCTAAGCCGTACCCTAAACCTAACCCTAAGCCTAACCCTAACCCTAGGCTACCCTTGACTGCTTCTGCCTCCAATAGATTTCCTAAGCACTAGTGTTTTAAGGAACAGCTTAAAAAGCGAATCCTAATGTGTTTTCTTTATAATGGGTGTGTTCCTTATCTTATCCTAGTGTCTAAACTCTTCTCCATGGTGGGACCCCCAAATAATATTCCTTTACGTGCTAAGGGGTATCTAGAGAGTGGGATAGGTTTAATAACTACCCTAAACTTAACGCATAACCTAACCCTAACCCCTACCCTAACCCTAACACGTACCCAAATCCTAACCTGTACCCTAAACCGAGCCCTAACCCTAACACTAACCCTAACCCTAAACCTTACCCTACGCCGTACCCGAACCCCTCCCCGAACCCGTACCCTAAGCTGTACCCTAAGCCTAACCCTAACCCTAGGCTACCCTTGACTGCTTCTGCCTCCAATAGATTTCCTAAGCACTAGTGTTTGAAGGAACAGCTTAAAAAGAGAATCCTAATGTGATTTCTTTATAATGGGTGTGTTCCTTATCTTATCCTAGTGTCTAAACTCTTCTCCATGGCTGGACCCCCAAATAATATTCCTTTACGTGCTAAGGGGTATCTAGAGAGTGGGATAGGTTTAATAACTACCCTAACCCTAATGCGTACCCTAACCCTAACACCTACCCTAACCCTAACACGTACCCTAATCCTAACCCGTACCCTAAACCGAGCCCTAACCCTAACACTAACCCTAACCCTAACCCTATCCCATACCCTACGCCGTACCCGAACCCCTCCCCGAACCCGTACCCTAAGCCGTACCCTAAGCCTAACCCTAAGCCTAACCCTAACCCTAGGCTACCCTTGACTGCTTCTCCCTCCAGTAGATCTCCTAAGCACTAGTGTTTGAAGGAACAGCTTAAAAAGAGAATCCTAATGTGATTTCTTTATAATGGGTGTGTTCCTTATCTTATCCTAGTGTCTAAACTCTTCTCCATGGCTGGACCCCCAAATAATATTCCTTTACGTGCTAAGGGGTATCTAGAGAGTGGGATAGGTTTAATAACTACCCTAACCCTAACGCGTACCCTAACCCTAACCCCTACCCTAACCCTAACACGTACCCTAATCCTAACCCGTAACCTAAACCGAGCCCTAACCCTAACACTAACCCTAACCCTAACCCTAACCCATACCCTACGCCGTACCCGAACCCCTCCCCGAACCCGTACCCTAAGCCGTACCCTAAGCCTAACCCTAAGCCTAACCCTAACCCTAGGCTACCCTTGACTGCTTCTGCCTCCAATAGATTTCCTAAGCACTAGTGTTTGAAGGAACAGCTTAAAAAGAGAATCCTAATGTGATTTCTTTATAATGGGTGTGTTCCTTATCTTATCCTAGTGTCTAAACTCTTCTCCATGGCTGGACCCCCAAATAATATTCCTTTACGTGCTAAGGGGTATCTAGAGAGTGGGATAGGTTTAATAACTACCCTAACCCTAATGCGTACCCTAACCCTAACCCCTACCCTAACCCTAACACGTACCCTAATCCTAACCCGTACCCTAAACCGATCCCGAACCCTAACAGTTACCCTAACCCTTACCCTAACCCATACCTTACGCCATACACGAACCCCTCCCCGAACCCGTATCCTAAGCCGTACCGTAAGCGTAACCCTCACCCTAAGCCTAACCCTAGGCTACCCTTGACTGCTTCTGCCTCCAATAGATTTCCTAAGCACTAGTGTTTTAAGGAACAGCTTAAAAAGCGAATCCTAATGTGTTTTCTTTATAATGGGTGTGTTCCTTATCTTATCCTAGTGTCTAAACTCTTCTCCATGGTGGGACCCCCAAATAATATTCCTTTACGTGCTAAGGGGTATCTAGAGAGTGGGATAGGTTTAATAACTACCCTAAACTTAACGCATAACCTAACCCTAACCCCTACCCTAACCCTAACACGTACCCTAATCCTAACCTGTACCCTAAACCGAGCCCTAACCCTAACACTAACCCTAACCCTAAACCTTACCCTACGCCGTACCCGAACCCCTCCCCGAACCCGTACCCTAACCTGTACCCTAAGCCTAACCCTAACCCTAGGCTACCCTTGACTGCTTCTGCCTCCAATAGATTTCCTAAGCACTAGTGTTTTAAGGAATAGCTTAAAAAGAGAATCCTAATGTGATTTCTTTATAATGGGTGTGTTCCTTATCTTATCCTAGTGTCTAAACTCTTCTCCATGGCTGGACCCCCAAATAATATTCCTTTACGTGCTAAGGGGTATCTAGAGAGTGGGATAGGTTTAATGACTATCCTAACCCTAACGCGTACCCTAACCCTAACCCCTACCCTAACCCTAACACGTACCCTAATCCTAAACCGTACCCTAACCCGACCCCTAACCCTAACACTAACCCTAACCCTAACCCTAACCCATACCCTACGCCGTACCCGAACCCCTCCCCGAACCGGTACCCTAAGCCGTACCCTAAGCCTAATCCTCACCATAAGCCTAACCCTAGGCTACCCTTGACTGCTTCTGCCTCCAATAGATTTCCTAAGCACTTGTGTTTTAAGGAACAGCTTAAAAAGAGAATCCTAATGTGATTTCTTTATAATGGGTGTGTTCCTTATCTTATCCTAGTGTCTAAACTCTTCTCCATGGCTGGAACCCCAAGTAATATTACTTTTCGTGCTAAGGGGTATCTAGAGAGTGGGATAGGTTTAATAACTACCCTAACCCTAACGCGTACCCTAACCCTAACACGTACCCTAATCCTAACCCATACCCTAAACCGAGCCCGAACCCTAACAGTACCCCTAACCCTAACACTAACCCATACCCTAAGCCATACCCGAACCCCTCCACGAACCTCTATCCTAAGCCGAACCCTAAGCCTAACCCTCACCCTAAGCCTAACCCTAGGCTACCCTTGACTGCTTAAGCCTGCAATAGATTTCCTGAGCACTAGTGTTTTAAGGAAGTGGTTAAAAAGAGAATCCTAATGTGATTTCTTTATAATGGGTGTGTTCCTTATCTTATCCTAGTTTCTAAACTCTTCTCCATGGCTTGACCCCCAAATAATATTTCTTTACGTGCTAAGGGCTATCTAGAGAGTGAGATAGGTTTAATTACTACCCTAACCCTAACGCGTACCCTAACCCTAACCCCTACCCTAAACCTAACACGTACCCTAATCCTAACCCGTACCCTAAACCAAGCCCTAACCCTAACACTAACCCTAACCCTAACCCATACCCTACGCCGTACCCGAACCCCTCCCCTAACCCGTACCCTAAGCCATACCCTAAGCCTAACCCTAACCCTCGGCTACCATTGACTGCTTCTGCCTCCAATAGATTTCCTAAGCACTAGTGTTTTAAGGAACACCTTAAAAAGAGAATCCTAATGTGATTTCTTTATAATGGGTGTGTTCCGTATCTTATCCTAGTGTCTAAACTCTTCTCCATGGCTGGACCCCCAGATAATATTCCTTTACGTGCTAAGGGGTATCTAGAGAGTGGGATAGGTTTAATAACTATCCTAACTCTAACGCGTACCCTAACCCTAACACCTACCCTAACCCTAACATGTACCCTTATCCTAACCTGTACCCTAAACGGACGCCAAACCCTAACACTAACCCTAACCCTAACCCTAACCCATACCCTACGCTGTACCCGATACCCTCCCCGAACCCGTACCCTAAGCCGTACCCTAAGCCTAACCCTAAGCCTAACCCTAACCCTAGGCTACCCTTGACTGCTTCTGCCTCCAATAGATTTCCTAAGCACTAGTGTTTTAAGGAACAGCTTAAAAAGAGAATCCTAATGTCATTTCTTTTTAATGGGAGTGTTCCTTATCTTATCCTAGTGTCTAAACTCTTCTCCATGGTGGGACCCCCAAATAATATTCCTTTACGTGCTAAGGGGTATCTAGAGAGTGGGATAGGTTTAATAACTACCCTAAACTTAACGCATAACCTAACCCTAACCCCTACCCTAACCCTAACACGTACCCTAATCCTAACCCGTACCCTAAACCGAGCCCTAACCCTAACACTAACCCTAACCCTAACCCTAACCCATACCCTACGCCGTACCCGAACCCCTCCCCAAACCCCTACCCTAAGCCGTACCCTAACCCTAACCCTAACCCTAGGCTACCCTTGACTGCTTCTGCCTCCAATAGATTTCCTAAGCACTAGTGTTTGAAGGAACAGCTTAAAAAGAGAATCCTAATGTGATTTCTTTATAATGGGTGTGTTCCTTATCTTATCCTAGTGTCTAAACTCTTCTCCATGGCTGGACCCCCAAATAATATTCCTTTACGTGCGAAGGGGTATCTAGAGAGTGGGATAGGTTTAATAACTACCCTAACCCTAATGCGTACCCTAACCCTAACCCCTACCCTAACCCTAACACGTACCCTAATCCTAACCCGTACCCTAAACCGATCCCGAACCCTAACAGTAACCCTAACCCTTACCCTAACCCATACCTTACGCCATACACGAACCCCTCCCCGTACCCGTATCGTAAGCCGTACCGTAAGCGTAACCCTCACCCTAAGCCTAACCCTAGGCTACCCTTGACTGCTTCAGCCTGCAATAGATTTCCTAAGCACTAGTGTTTTAAGGAACATCTTAAAAAGAGAATCCTAATGTGATTTCTTTATAATGGGTGTGTTCTTTATCTTATCCTAGTGTCTAAACTCTTCTCCATGGCTGGAACCCCAAATAATATTCCTTTACGTGCTAAGGGGTATCTAGAGAGTGGGATAGGTTTAATAACTACCCTAACCCTAACACGTACCCTAACCCTAACCCCTACCCTATCCCTAACACGTACCCTAATCCTAACCCGTACCCTAAACCGAGCCCTAACCCTAACACTAACCCTAACACTAACCGTAACCCATACCCTACGCCGTACCCGAACCCCTCCCCGAACCCATACCCTAAGCCGTACCCTAACCCTAACCCTAAGCCTAACCCTAACCCTAGGCTACCCTTGACTGCTTCTGCCTCCAATAGATTTCCTAAGCACTAGTGTTTGAAGGAACAGCTTAAAAAGAGAATCCTAATGTGATTTCTTTATAATGGGTGTGTTCCTTATCTTATCCTAGTGTCTAAACTCTTCTCCATGGCTGGACCCCCAAATAATATCCCTTTACGTGCTAAGGGGTATCTACAGAGTGGGATAGGTTTAATAACTACCCTAACCCTAAACCGTACCATAACCCTAACCCCTACCCTAACCCTAACACGTACCCTAATCCTAACCCGTACCCTAAACCGAGCCCTAACCCTAACACTAACCCTAACGCTAACCCATATCCTACGCCGTACCCGAAACCCTCCCCGAACCCGTACCCTAAGCCGTACCCTAAACCTAACCCTAAGCCTAACCCTAACCCTAGGCTACCCTTGACTGCTTCTGCCTCCAATAGATTTCCTAAGCACTAGTGTTTTAAGGAACAGCTTAAAAAGCGAATCCTAATGTGTTTTCTTTATAATGGGTGTGTTCCTTATCTTATCCTAGTGTCTAAACTCTTCTCCATGGTGGGACCCCCAAATAATATTCCTTTACGTGCTAAGGGGTATCTAGAGACTGGGATAGGTTTAATAACTACCCTAAACTTAACGCATAACCTAACCCTAACCCCTACCCTAACCCTAACACGTACCCAAATCCTAACCTGTACCCTAAACCGAGCCCTAACCCTAACACTAACCCTAACCCTAAACCTTACCCTACGCCGTACCCGAACCCCTCCCCGAACCCGTACCCTAAGCTGTACCCTAAGCCTAACCCTAACCCTAGGCTACCCTTGACTGCTTCTGCCTCCAATAGATTTCCTAAGCACTAGTGTTTTAAGGAATAGCTTAAAAAGAGAATCCTAATGTGATTTCTTTATAATGGGTGTGTTCCTTATCTTATCCTAGTGTCTAAACTCTTCTCCATGGCTGGTCCCCCAAATAATGTTCCTTTACGTGCTAAGGGGTATCTAGAGAGTGGGATAGGTTTAATAACTATCCTAACCCTAACGCGTACCCTAACCCTAACCCCTACCCTAAACCTAACACGTACCCTAATCCTAAACCGTACCCTAACCCGACCCCTAACCCTAACACTAACCCTAACCCTAACCCTAACCCTAACCCATACCCTACGCCGTACCCGAACCCCTCCCCGAACCGGTACCCTAAGCCGTACCCTAAGCCTAATCCTCACCATAAGCCTAACCCTAGGCTACCCTTGACTGCTTCTGCCTCCAATAGATTTCCTAAGCACTTGTGTTTTAAGGAACAGCTTAAAAAGAGAATCCTAATGTGATTTCTTTATAATGGGTGTGTTCCTTATCTTATCCTAGTGTCTAAACTCTTCTCCATGGCTGGAACCCCAAGTAATATTACTTTTCGTGCTAAGGGGTATCTAGAGAGTGGGATAGGTTTAATAACTACCCTAACCCTAACGCGTACCCTAACCCTAACACGTACCCTAATCCTAACCCATACCCTAAACCGAGCCCGAACCCTAACAGTACCCCTAACCCTAACACTAACCCATACCCTAAGCCATACCCGAACCCCTCCACGAACCTCTATCCTAAGCCGAACCCTAAGCCTAACCCTCACCCTAAGCCTAACCCTAGGCTACCCTTGACTGCTTAAGCCTGCAATAGATTTCCTGAGCACTAGTGTTTTAAGGAAGTGGTTAAAAAGAGAATCCTAATGTGATTTCTTTATAATGGGTGTGTTCCTTATCTTATCCTAGTTTCTAAACTCTTCTCCATGGCTTGACCCCCAAATAATATTTCTTTACGTGCTAAGGGCTATCTAGAGAGTGAGATAGGTTTAATTACTACCCTAACCCTAACGCGTACCCTAACCCTAACCCCTACCCTAAACCTAACACGTACCCTAATCCTAACCCGTACCCTAAACCAAGCCCTAACCCTAACACTAACCCTAACCCTAACCCATACCCTACGCCGTACCCGAACCCCTCCCCTAACCCGTACCCTAAGCCATACCCTAAGCCTAACCCTAACCCTCGGGTACCATTGACTGCTTCTGCCTCCAATAGATTTCCTAAGCACTAGTGTTTTAAGGAACACCTTAAAAAGAGAATCCTAATGTGATTTCTTTATAATGGGTGTGTTCCGTATCTTATCCTAGTGTCTAAACTCTTCTCCATGGCTGGACCCCCAGATAATATTCCTTTACGTGCTAAGGGGTATCTAGAGAGTGGGATAGGTTTAATAACTATCCTAACTCTAACGCGTACCCTAACCCTAACACCTACCCTAACCCTAACATGTACCCTTATCCTAACCTGTACCCTAAACGGACGCCAAACCCTAACACTAACCCTAACCCTAACCCTAACCCATACCCTACGCTGTACCCGATACCCTCCCCGAACCCGTACCCTAAGCCGTACCCTAAGCCTAACCCTAAGCCTAACCCTAACCCTAGGCTACCCTTGACTGCTTCTGCCTCCAATAGATTTCCTAAGCACTAGTGTTTTAAGGAACAGCTTAAAAAGAGAATCCTAATGTCATTTCTTTTTAATGGGAGTGTTCCTTATCTTATCCTAGTGTCTAAACTCTTCTCCATGGTGGGACCCCCAAATAATATTCCTTTACGTGCTAAGGGGTATCTAGAGAGTGGGATAGGTTTAATAACTACCCTAAACTTAACGCATAACCTAACCCTAACCCCTACCCTAACCCTAACACGTACCCTAATCCTAACCCGTACCCTAAACCGAGCCCTAACCCTAACACTAACCCTAACCCTAACCCTAACCCATACCCTACGCCGTACCCGAACCCCTCCCCAAACCCCTACCCTAAGCCGTACCCTAACCCTAACCCTAAGCCTAACCCTAACCCTAGGCTACCCTTGACTGCTTCTGCCTCCAATAGATTTCCTAAGCACTAGTGTTTGAAGGAACAGCTTAAAAAGAGAATCCTAATGTGATTTCTTTATAATGGGTGTGTTCCTTATCTTATCCTAGTGTCTAAACTCTTCTCCATGGCTGGACCCCCAAATAATATTCCTTTACGTGCTAAGGGGTATCTAGAGAGTGGGATAGGTTTAATAACTACCCTAACCCTAATGCGTACCCTAACCCTAACCCCTACCCTAACCCTAACACGTACCCTAATCCTAACCCGTACCCTAAACCGATCCCGAACACTAACAGTAACCCTAACCCTTACCCTAACCCATACCTTACGCCATACACGAACCCCTCCCCGTACCCGTATCGTAAGCCGTACCGTAAGCGTAACCCTCACCCTAAGCCTAACCCTAGGCTACCCTTGACTGCTTCAGCCTGCAATAGATTTCCTAAGCACTAGTGTTTTAAGGAACATCTTAAAAAGAGAATCCTAATGTGATTTCTTTATAATGGGTGTGTTCTTTATCTTATCCTAGTGTCTAAACTCTTCTCCATGGCTGTAACCCCAAATAATATTCCTTTACGTGCTAAGGGGTATCTACAGAGTGGGATAGGTTTAATAACTACCCTAACCCTAACACGTACCCTAACCCTAACCCCTGCCCTATCCCTAACACGTACCCTAATCCTAACCCGTACCCTAAACCGAGCCCTAACCCTAACACTAACCCTAACACTAACCGTAACCCATACCCTACGCCGTACCCGAACCCCTCCCCGAACCCATACCCTAAGCCGTACCCTAACCCTAACCCTAAGCCTAACCCTAACCCTAGGCTACCCTTGACTGCTTCTGCCTCCAATAGATTTCCTAAGCACTAGTGTTTGAAGGAACAGCTTAAAAAGAGAATCCTAATGTGATTTCTTTATAATGGGTGTGTTCCTTATCTTATCCTAGTGTCTAAACTCTTCTCCATGGCTGGACCCCCAAATAATATCCCTTTACGTGCTAAGGGGTATCTACAGAGTGGGATAGGTTTAATAACTACCCTAACCCTAAACCGTACCATAACCCTAACCCCTACCCTAACCCTAACACGTACCCTAATCCTAACCCGTACCCTAAACCGAGCCCTAACCCTAACACTAACCCTAACGCTAACCCATACCCTACGCCGTACCCGAAACCCTCCCCGAACCCGTACCCTAAGCCGTACCCTAAACCTAACCCTAAGCCTAACCCTAACCCTAGGCTACCCTTGACTGCTTCTGCCTCCAATAGATTTCCTAAGCACTAGTGTTTTAAGGAACAGCTTAAAAAGCGAATCCTAATGTGTTTTCTTTATAATGGGTGTGTTCCTTATCTTATCCTAGTGTCTAAACTCTTCTCCATGGTGGGATCCCCAAATAATATTCCTTTACGTGCTAAGGGGTATCTAGAGACTGGGATAGGTTTAATAACTACCCTAAACTTAACGCATAACCTAACCCTAACCCCTACCCTAACCCTAACACGTACCCAAATCCTAACCTGTACCCTAAACCGAGCCCTAACCCTAACACTAACCCTAACCCTAAACCTTACCCTACGCCGTACCCGAACCCCTCCCCGAACCCGTACCCTAAGCTGTACCCTAAGCCTAACCCTAACCCTAGGCTACCCTTGACTGCTTCTGCCTCCAATAGATTTCCTAAGCACTAGTGTTTTAAGGAATAGCTTAAAAAGAGAATCCTAATGTGATTTCTTTATAATGGGTGTGTTCCTTATCTTATCCTAGTGTCTAAACTCTTCTCCATGGCTGTTCCCCCAAATAATGTTCCTTTACGTGCTAAGGGGTATCTAGAGAGTGGGATAGGTTTAATAACTATCCTAACCCTAATGCGTACCCTAACCCTAACCCCTACCCTAAACCTAACACGTACCCTAATCCTAAACCGTACCCTAACCCGACCCCTAACCCTAACACTAACCCTAACCCTAACCCTAACCCATACCCTACGCCGTACCCGAACCCCTCCCCGAACCGGTACCCTAAGCCGTACCCTAAGCCTAATCCTCACCCTAAGCCTAACCCTAGGCTACCCTTGACTGCTTCTGCCTCCAATAGATTTCCTAAGCACTTGTGTTTTAAGGAACACATTAAAAAGAGAATCCTAATGTGATTTCTTTATAATGGGTGTGTTCCTTATCTTATCCTAGTGTCTAAACTCTTCTC